>NC_134484.1:116617032-116799532 GCF_040206685.1 Ascaphus truei | reverse complement strand
GTGAAAGATCTAAAAAGGCATGAAATGTATCCACTATTACTAGGGTTTTTTTATTTATTTTTTATTACAGAGCAATTGGTCACCGTATATTACTGTATTCATTTATTGATTTATCTTTTGTAGTGGATTGCTTTGGGAGGATGTGAAGTTTGACAAGTTTTTTAAGATACTTTTAGACTTCTCTGAGCTCTAATGTTAAGAAAGGAATGTACAAATCACACCCTTTTAGTCTTGCTGTAATCATTTACTAATAGTGTCATGTTGCATAGAAAAAAATCATTGTCAGGCAATGTATGCTATAAAGGTGCCAAACTTTTTTTAACTTTAGGAAATCAGTCTTCCACTTGTTCCAAAATTATACAATTGCTAGCTTTATTTTTACCCCTCCCTTTACCATTGTAAATATTTTATGACACAATCACAATGATACTTCTTTGTTGATAGCATGATCTATTTTAAAAATAAACTCTCACAATTTATTAAACCGGAAAAAAATATATGTTATAGTTACATAGTTACATAGTAGATGAGTTTGAAAAAAAAAGACATATGTCCATCAAGTTCAACCTATGTTAAATTTAGATGACAGATACTTTCCTATTATCTTTACATTTCTCTATTAAAAAGACCTAGACAGCAGTGTATCTTTACTTACCCCTATTAAGTCACCTTAAAAAAAACAAAAAAAAACAGAAGTGTGTGTATAGTATAGTTTAAAATTTGCTTTATAAAATTGAAAAAAAGAATGAATATAACTTGATTTGTACAGCAGGCGAGATTTAATTTAATTATGTTACATAAGAGACAACTTTAAAGTTCACTAACTTTCCCTTTACAAAAAAAAAAACACTATTAAGTTTCTAGTTGTGAATTCACTTAATTTGAAATGCATTTAAACAAAGGCTTTGGTGATGCATTATAAATGCAATTACACCACAACATTCTGTTTTGAAAGATTTTTCCATGCACTTACAAGAATCATTTTACTACAGGAGACAAAAATAGCAGCTATGGCAAATCCTGCGTGGTGAAACAAGCACAGGCATGTCAGAGTATGTATGGATCATGTTTGCTGGAAGACTACTTTTATTAAGAACACAAAGTAAAGTTCTTGTTGGTTATGTCACCCAGCAAAAATCAAAACCAATAGAAACATACAGTTTTTAACTACTACAGTGCAATAATGCTATTTTCCTGGCAATAGTCACAAAACAACAAACTACATTTTAAATAAAAAATATTTGTTTGCAGTATGAGTTGCTACAGACTAATGTCTACAGATTATCAATACAATTGACTTACTTTTTATGTTGCCAAAAACTTATCTTTCTGTTCCCTTGTGTGCTGAACTGTATACTAAAGCTGTCTTTGAAAGGTAGTTCCCATGATATGACATCCAGTGCCTTTGACTGTCTAGAGATAAGCACCTGCGTTTGTGTTCCCTCTTTACGTCACACCTCCCTATTCAGAGCTTCTCAATATGATTCACATTTGCACATCAACAGCCTCATGCGCATACACAGATTTTTTTCCCCGGCTCTGGGCCCAAAACTTTCACTTTAATTTTCATCACATGATTGCTGTGGCATATGTCCTTCCAAGCCTCCCATATATCAGTCATCATGCAAATGAGATGGAATATCACTCCTCTGCAGCAGATGGCCAGGGATGATAACAATGGCTCAACAGAGGAGATTCAATGTCCCTGAGTTTATCGCCACGGCAACAACAATCTAAAATATATGTAATGGAAGTGGTGCTTATTAATTTTGCAGGCTCGAGTGTTCTGATTTTGTGAGTGAATGGGCTGAGTTAAAAAGGGGGCAGTGTCCTCCTGCCTCCAGAACACTATCTATAAAAGCCAGGGACCTGGAAATTATATTTGGTGACTAAGAAGGCAACAGACTAGCAATTATTTGAGTAATTAGGTGTAATTCCTCCCTGTAGGCCTTGTACCCTCCTGTGCTTGCTTCATAGAAGCTCAAGAATTAGACAGGCACAGATACTGTACTGAAAAAGAAAATGTGCCTGAAGATATAGCAAAGAGATGGCAGGAGCTAAGCTACATTGATATGTCACTTGGCCTCCAGCAGGCTTGGTAAACACAAGCCTCAAGCCATAAGAAAATAGTGGCCCCACTTCACAAACACAAACCAATTAGAATGCCAAAGGCAGACACACTTCTAGGAGGGGTTAGTGTTAAGGAGGAGAGAGGCAGGGTCTAGCCACCACTGTCTTACGCTAGTCTGCACACATAAAGACCCTTTGGTCAAAATCACAGTTATTGTTTCATAGCACAGTTATATCAACAGAGCTAATATTCCAATTTTTCTTGTGCACTATTTTGAAAAGTAGGGAAAGAAAAAAAATCTGGCAAATATGCACCAAATCTGCTGTCAGGCACATCAGTACATTGAACTTTTTGCACTTATCTTTATTTTTTAAATAGAGTACATGATGCATTTTTGCCTTCAGTTTAGAGTAAATTGGGTTTCAGGGTTGGTGTATTTAGAAGGTATATGTTTAATTAAAAAAAAATCATAAATAGCTTTTACACCACATACTGCATCACAAAGTTAGATTTTGTTTACTGTATTTTGCAAAAAGTCTGCATGTACAATATTAATTTCAAGAATATTGCTATATTCCTTTTACATTGAGCACAGGAGGAGTTAATTCTAATGTGTTTAGGAATGCAATTTAATGTTTATATATCCATGTGTAAAATAAAATATGCATGTGAAAAGTCTGTATATTGTCATACAGTAGTCTATTGCCAAAGCAAGTAGAACATTTGAAAGTTTGTTTTACTGTATATCTCCTCAGCCTCAAATTAAATCTGGGCAAGCTTCACCTAAAAGCATTTAGATACCTTATGTGTCCTTATTTACTTTCATGGTGCTGATTGCTGAGCATAAATTATATTACAGTTTGTATAAAAACTGCATAAAGATCACAGGAAAAATTATTTAAATAACGATAGATCAGGTATATAAAATACATTTTTAAATATCTTTATGACTTTTCTCAATTTTCTTAAACACACGACAGCATTGTGTTAATTTACCAGAACACAATTCAGTAAAAAAATAAAAATACCTAAAAAACTACAGTATAGAGACTAGTTTCAAACTTTACAGTCAGTAAAATTATTAAATATATTATGTGCCTCATATGTAACAACAGCAACAACAAAAGAAAGAAATAATGTCCTATTTTTGTTGGAATACCATACAAAATATTTACTACAACAAAGCAGAGATGATCCCTAATATAATAGAACCAGAATGAAATTCTTTTTTAAACACTATGTGTGCCTATATTTAATAGTATATACTGTAAGCATCTGTCAACAGAAGCCTTTTATTTCTCATAACAAGAGAACTCTGTTTATAATGTGACACCAGCTGCTCAAGCAAAATGGGTTCTATTAGAATTAATTCAATTTTACATAAGTTGCTCTATTTGCATTTTGTGTCCCCAGTTAAATGACTAGGTGCTACTTTATCCACTGATCCTGTTTCAAGCTTCAGTGTGTGGACAATGCTTAATCAGTGTGTACATCAGGAAATAAACATAATCAGCAAGTACTAATTAAGCTTGCAAAATTTCACAACATGCATACACTGTATGCATTAACAAGGCCATTCATTAGAAATCTTAATTATGAATATTATATTTTCAGTACATTTTATTCCATGATGCTACAGATGTGTCTTTTCTATGTATAAGTCTCATCTACATTACTTCTATCAAAGTGAAAGCGAATGGTTAATGTATCTTGTAAATATAATGCAGATAACAAGACATTTCTTTTGTATTTGAATTGGAACACTTTGATTCATTAAACATGAAAGTTCCTAATATAATTTAAAAATTTAAAGCAGTCACATATATAATAGGACAGTAAATGTTTATTTTTAGAAAGATTAAGTATTAGTGCACATAATGTGTGAATTACACACCATATAAAAAATATAATAAATGATTAATTGAGTATCCATATTCATAAATTATTGATAGGGCATAAATCAATTACCTCCTTTTAAAAGCATTTGGATAATGTATCAGTGCAAACAAAATACCTACAGTATTTAAATTAGCAGCTGCAACAAATTTAAGAAACAGTTTCTTATATTTTATGCTGATTATTAACCATAGAAGTTTGTCATCTCTGACCTAGCAATAATTTTAATGGCTAATAACAGGGAAATAAAAGTGTGCAGTGACGCAGTATTTAATACATGCCTTCATGAGAAGTGCATCGTTACTCCTCCCTTTGACTCTCTCCAAATTCCAAGCTGATGCACAACATTGGAGCATAATACTGTAATGTGAAATAATGCAAGAAGAAAAATACTTTGTGGCAATTTTGCTTTATATTGATGAATCATCCCCATTTTGGGTGCAACAAAAGAAAATCACTGACTCTACAGTATTTGACACTTTGAAATATACCAAAAAAAGGGCTATATAGGATAAAAAATGCACAAAGACAAATTGAAATTATCAAAAGACTTTATAAATACTTTATAAATAGGAAAATATAACTTACAGATCCATAAGAAAGTAGCAGAAAGGGAGACACTGTCAGAGAGACCCCCAACATTGTGGACATAGAGCCTTAAAACATTGGGGTCTCTCTGCTACCTAAAGGGTACACAAACAATATGTTCGGTGGGAGGTCGAGGACTCTGCTAGTGTGTCTGCCTTTCCGCTACATCCCAATGGATATGCAAGCTAGAGTTGTAATTCTAATTTATTGTGTATTTATAACGTTATTTTATAATTCAGAGTTCTAGTAGCTGTATTGGCCCTGAAGAAAATCAGATTACATGAGATTGTGATAACTATTAGCGGACCAACATTAGAGTTCTTCAAAACTCTTCAAGTGTACTGTACAGTGTCAAGCCTACTTGAAGAAGAAACCTATGGGTGTTCGAAAGCTCTGTATGCTATACTTTAATCTATGATTAACTTCAATGTTGGTCCCCTTCAGGCTTTTACAACCTACAATAAAATCTAAAGTTTTTTTGTAAATTAATTTTGTCATTGTGTGCATTTTCTGCCCTTTATTTTTCCTTTTTTGGAGTACATGCAATGCTGAATTTTCTTTAAAATATATCATATATTTGTACAATTTTAATTCGTGTTGGGTTCACAATGTTATTTTGAATGTATGACCTATAAGTTATGACAACGTGTTTTCGCTGGTATGAAAAGAAAGATACTAGAAGAAAATGGTCTATGAGTAATTGACCCTTCAAGTGTTGAACTGTCAAGTGAATGTATAGATGTGTTATCGGGCAATTAGCAATTCAAAACAAAGGCTAGTAGCCAATTTGTGTGATAATGGGTGCAATAATCTTGGCTACATTTGTATTGCAAGGAAGAGAGAAGGGATGTCAGGTATCAAGGGCCTTTTTTAGCCAAGGTGACTTCACTTCCGCCATTAAAAAGCGCTGTCGGCTCTCCAGCTACGTCCTGGCTACACCATTCCTCACACACCGTGATACATAATAAGGTCTAACATTTTGACTGGAAGCTTACATGTTGGTGTACTGGATGGGAAGTTAGGTATTTTTATACAGAATGTCTGTTTTCTTGAAAAGGAAGTTCCTATTATGCAAACACTTTTGAAGGGATAAATACTTTTTTGATATAATACTGAAGTGCTCAAGCAATTCTTATCTTTTTTATGCTTAAAGATAGAGTAATTTATCCTCGTTGTTTGATACATGCAGGTTTTTATCAGTCACTAGTGTCTTTATATACGGTAAGTCGTGACTGAAGGTGCACCACTCCTCCCCCTAATTTTTTATTGTGAAGTGTTCCACTTATTACTTGAGTGTGTTTGTTTTCACCTCAGAAGCACAGACAGTTATTAATCAATACACTATGGGGACAATTCACAAAGCAGTGATAAGCCACTTATTGCCACCTTATCGCCATAAAAACCTACTGCTATTCAGTAAGCCCATAAGTCGGCAATTAGAGAGCTTATGGGCAAATTTTTAGGGTGTAAATAAGCCACTTATCGCAAGGTTTTCAAAATCGTGCTATTCTAGTAGCCCTGATTTAGCTTATCGAGGCTAATCGCGGCTCTGGAATAGTGATTTCTTCTCAAAATTGTGTCACCAGGAAAAGTTGGCAAGGGGGTGGTGAGAAGCTGCCGATAAGCGGCGAGACGGGACTTAGAGAAAAAATTATGCATTTTTCCTGCATCGGATTGATGCCGGGAGTCTCCGAAGCTGATATCCATTAATGTCAGCACTGGAGACCCCCGGCATCAATCCGATGCAATACAAATGCATTCACAGTCAAACTTCATTGCCTTAGCGGCTAACCGCTAAGGCAATGAAGGGGTTAAGGAACAATAGCAGCATTTTGGGGGGCAGAGGGGGTGAGTGAAGCAGGTACTTGGCCCTATAAACATTACAATATGTACTAACCACCAATACACAACCCATCCCCTGTGCCCCCACATAAAACCATTATTTATTTTTTGATACACAGGATTGATTCCAGAGGCCAACGAGGGTCCTCGGGTGGTCCCCGCTGGCCTGCGGTACCAATCCTGTATCAAAAAATTAAATTTGGAATACATAGCAATAAATACACCTTCCCCCTCCCCCAACACATACAGTACAGTAATGGGCAAAATAACTATTATCCAGAAATGGATAAAAGATCATTTGCCTATTATTAAATCAAACACTAGCCAGGCAGCAGAAATAAAGTAAATTAACCTTTCTACTTACCCCTGCCATCATGAAGGGCATCCTCGTCAGCATACTGCAGGGCCATGTCCTCCTTTGCCAGAAAGAATACATACAAAAATACAATCTAATGGCCCCTAACCCCTTAATCACTATAGCGGTTAATAACCGCTATAGTAATTAAGGGTTTAACCCACCCTCCCCCACTACCCACCCAGGAGGCCTAACCATACACCCCGGACCCACTATACCCACCATGTACCCATTGGGTATGATAAGCTACTAAAGCAGTCAATGGTCACGCTAATAAAAATACATGAAGGCCCAAAATACACAATAATAAACATACACAAGCACCGAAACATCACAATTCAATAAATGAAAGCCCTTGCCAACAAATTCAATGAATAAAAGAACTAACCAACAAAACAATTCAATAATTTTAACTTGTAACCAACAAACCAATTAATTAATAAAACCACTAGCCAACACATCAATTCAAACAAGGAGCCAACAAAACAATTAATTAATTAAAAACGTTAATCAATCGAAAAAATATATAAAAACAAGCCTTCCAAACTACAAACTATTTAATATAAACAATAAGGAGAAATAGAAAAAATAACACACAATAGAAAACAAGCATTTGCCAAAAAATGCATTGGCTATCACTGTATTTATCTGTACCCTAAGCGAACACAGATTAATTCATTAGCAGTCAATGCGCAATGAAAAACATTAAAAGAATGAAATACAATCAAAAAACCTGTAACATTTTTATTACATATATTCAATATTTTTCTTACCTTTAGAAGCTTTGACCCTCCGAATCCACGCGTATCAGAAAGCTCTCGTACCGCAACATCATCAAACTCAATCCAACTCCATCCACCTTAAAGATGCAGGAGAGGTAACAGAATTATTCTTTCTTTGATCTTCTATCACCTTCTTCTTTCTTCATCTGTCATTATGTTTATCTTTTCTTTAATCTTCTATCTTCATCCCAAAGCCACATGGTAAATCCACAACACGATGTTATCACGTTGGCTTCTTGAGGTAAAATGAGGCCTCAAGGCCTTAAATATGGCCAGTGACATCACATTTTAAGGTCAGGTGGTACAGCTTCAATCTGATTGGATGCTGTATCATGTGCCCGCCTCTTTTGTTTGTGAAGGATATGACATCATCACCAAGGGAGGTACGTCATATTCTTTAAACCACATGGCCATGTGTATTGGTGTTTAGTACATATTGTAATGTTTATTGGGGGTGAATGAAGGGCCAAGTACCCACTTTACACACCTCCTCTGCCCTCAATAAAGCTGCTATTGTGCCTTAACCCCTTCATTGCCATAGCGGCTATTCGCTGAGTTTATGAAGCTGCTTTAATGTAATTTTTATTATTAGTGTGCATGAGCAGGGGTCTCCTGAGCTGAACTGCATTGATTTCAGCCACGGAGACCCCCTGCTTCCCAAGATACAGGCCCCGTTATTCATCACGTGATCGTGGGAATCAATGAATAGGATATACCGGCACCCCATAACAGGGCATCTATCTCATGAAGCAAGGGGTCCCCGGATGTGAAAACAACGCGGTTCTGCTCCGGAGACACCCTGCTCACGTACACTAGTAGTAAAATGTAAATTCAAATAAATATTTTCAGGCGAGATTTGCACAGAGAGGCATCTCTTTCTCTTTGCAGCTGAAAGAACTCACCGGGTGTGCCCTTTTCAGAGGGGCGATCTTCACGTCGCCAGCTACACACCATTTTTGCAAAGGTTCCTATTGGGGCTTTCTGCATACCGTGATAGCAACACTGTCAAAAATGGCTGTTTAAAAACACTGGCGATTTATTTTATCGGTGCTTAGTGCATAGGCCCCTATAGTATATTGGGCTGTAGAGAACCCATGTGTGTGGTGAATAAAGAAATATGGACTTTGCCTGTGGCATTTGTCCATTGTGGGATGGAAGAAAACATTTAACTCAGTTATTTGCAGATGTGATGATGACTAACTCACAGGTCGAGGGAGAAGATATGGGGATAGAAACCCTTTGGAGAAAAATAAAGTATTTATACAATATGAAAAAAAAAAAAAAAAACGCATTACATTTTGTACTTTACAGATAGCGAAATATTATGAATTAGAGTACCCAGAGGGTTGAGTGTGCGGCAATCTATAAGCTAACTTTTGATAAATGAGGAATTTTAGAAGAGACGGGGGAAGATCCTATTGGAGTGTTCATTGTTGAATACAGCATTAAAAACACTTTAACTTAATTATTGAGATATAGAGAAAGAGTTCAAAGAAACAAAATAAAGTTTGAAAGAAACAATAACTGCACAAAACCTTTCTGATATTGAAATGCAGATAAACCCACAACTAGAAACAATACCAAAGGAAATTAAAAGTAAAAACAAATAAATAGAAATCACTGGAATTTTGATACAAATTGTGGTTTTTCTTGGAGATCTCAAGGGAACAGGGAGAGATCAAACCAGCAGATGCCCCTAAATAAGAAATCAAAAGTGAGAATATCAATTTGATGAACTCAGAATGTTGAATTGACGTCAAAGCTTCAAAGAGTACAGTACATCCTTTTTAGCATCTGCAACTTCTGGAAATGAATGTTCCCTGGGGAAAATGTGTGGGGGTGGGGCAATATATGGATAGAAATTAATTGGAGTGAGGGAATAGTGAGATCAGAAAGAATCTAAAGGAAAATGGTCTATGAGTAATTAACCTTTCAGGTGTTGATCACTCAAATGAATGTATATAGATACGTAAAACATGTTTTAATTACTCACCTAAAGTCATTTGAATAATTTGAGTTTGAAGTAAATCTATTTATATTTATATTTTGTGTGTGTGTGTGTGTGTCAAAACTGGGCGTTGCCAAATGTATAAAACAAAAGACAGAAAAGCCCTTGAAAAATGGTTACTTAGCTAAATCCTTTTGCCAAAGCGTTATAAGACCACAAGTCCCGTCAAGGGATGACTAGTAAGCAGGTCCTAACCCTAACTGAGAAAATTCTCATTTACCTCTGCTGGAGGGAGAATTTTCCGCAGTTGGTCTGTCCACACGGAAACATGAAAAAACCTGCTACTGAAAAAATGGGCTTATAACGCTTTGGCCAAAGGTTTAACTAAATTACCCCTTTTCAAGAGAATATATACAGGCATACCCCGCATTAACGTACGCAATGGGACAGGAGCATGTATGTAAAGCGAAAATGTACTTAAAGTGAAGCACTACCTTTTTCCCCACTTATCGATGCATGTACTGTACTGCAATCGTTATATACGTGCATAACTGATGTAAATAAGGCATTTGTAACAGGCTTTATAGTCTCCCCGCTTACGCACAGCTTCGGTACAGGTAGGGAGCCGGTATTGCTGTTCAGGACGTGATGACAGGCGCATGCGTGAGCTGCCGTTTGCCTATTGGGCAGTATGTCCTTACTCACGAGTGTACTTAAAGTGAGTGTCCTTAAACCGGGGTATGCCTGTAGGTATTTCACTGTGTATTCTTGTCATATTGGATGTAGCTTTGGGCTTTTCTGTCTTTTTTTGTCTCCCTTTATAGTAAAATAATTCATGAATATAAAAGCAGAAAATTGGTTTCTAAAAGATGGGGTTCAATTTTACACGTAACAATAATACCTTTAAATTGGATTCCAAGATGTATCGTCAAAACAAAGGGACACAATGGGTACAGCTCCGGTTCCAATCAATGCAAATTTGTTTTTAGGTTATTGGGAAAATAATAGAAACAAATACATTTGGACCAGTACTCCTAGTCTGTTGAAGGGGCCAATTGGCCCTGAAAAATTGCTGTGCAGTTTTTTTTATTAGCAGTATGTGTCATTATCTTTAAGCTGCTGAAATGAATAAATTAATGCTATTTTTGTACAGCGAAGAGACAAGTGAGTTCTTAAACCATTTTTTTAACCAGATGGGTGCTCATGTGTTTGTTTCTGGTAAAATTACTGTATCCGTGAAGGTACTGGACTATTGCACCAGAAAAAGAATGACCATATGTCAACATTTGAAAAAGTGGGTGAGTGTTAGCTCCTGTGCTTTTTTTATTAAGAAAATATAAATTGTTTAATGAGACCAATTCCTTAATTTAGCACATGTGATATTCTGTAGCACTGTTATATTGATGATATTATTATCATTATTAGTTGGGAAGGATATTTAACAAATTTGCCTACCTTTGTTTCCAATGTACTGTATGCAGTCCCGCACATTTGATTCAACCTTGGAGAGACACCTGTGAACAAAAAAATGGGTTGGGATACCTGATAAATATGCTAATAACAATTATTAGCATATATGATTAGCATATATCCCAGGTATATCAAGTGTGCCCATTTTCTCTCTCTCTCTTAGCAAATCCGATATTTCAAGGCCTGGAATATTTGTTGAATTGAATGTTTGAATGGTGACCGTGCTGTGTTATAGTGAAGGAAGGGCGCTAGCTCTACTAGTGTTCACTTATACAGTGAATCAATTCAAATCTAGTGATATATAAACATAATTCAGTGAAAACGTGATAAATAACGTGAATAAATGAATTAAAACCCCCTGCTCAAACCCAGCTGGTAGGGACTGGTTCCACTGGTCCCCCAATTCGTGGAAATCTGTTTGCAATCCAGGGGGAGCATATAAGGGAGATAAAACAAAATGCAATCTAAGTGTAGACAGTATGATAATCTATAAGTCAATTCAGTGATGTGTCTTGGCTGTTATGTGTAGCCTACTCACAAGATGTAGATCAAATACGGGCATTAAAGCACAGTGGTCTTTGCGGGAAGGACCTCTATTCCAATATGTGGTGCAGACCTCCAATCTCAGCAAGACAGCGGTGTATATAAGGGAGAAAAGATATCCATAGTGCAGGCCAATCATAAAAAACGTAACTTTTATGGGGTTTAAAAATGGACACTTACAATAAAAACATTCAAATAATGCATATATCACAATGCTGTGATAGAAGAGAGTTTGCTGTTGACTTCTGGCTCACCCACCACCTCTGGTCTGTGGACACCGCGTGGGACACTGCTACGCTGGACTCTCCACCTCCTGTGATCCCTCTAGGATGTTCCGGTCTCGTCACCGTATTGGCGAAACGCGTAGAGTGGTAGCCGCCCACAGGAGGAGAGAAGCAGGGACAGAGATTGCAGACCCACAACCGGAAGTGACGTATCGCGACCAACCGGAAGTGACATATCGGAGTCAACCGGAGGGGACGGGATAGCACGCCTCAGAGGGAGCTCAAGAGATACAACAGAGCGGCGTTTAACGCAAGGATCGGAGCTGACGAGACCAGAACACCCTAGAGGGATCACAGGAGGTGGAGAGTCCAGCGTAGCAGTGTCCCACGCGGTGTCCACAGACCAGAGGTGGTGGGTGAGCCAGAAGTCAACAGCAGACTCTCTTCTATCACAGCATTGTGATATATGCATTATTTGAATGTTTTTATTGTAAGTGTCCATTTTTAAACCCCATAAAAGTTACGTTTTTTATGATTGGTCTGCACTATGGATATCTTTTCTCCCTTATATACACCGCTGTCTTGCTGAGATTGGAGGTCTGCACCACATATTGGAATAGAGGTCCTTCCCGCAAAGACCACTGTGCTTTATTGCCCGTATTTGATCTACATCTTGTGAGTAGGCTACACATATGAGCCAAGACACATCACTGAATTGACTTATAGATTATCATACTGTCTACACTTAGATTGCATTTTGTTTTATCTCCCTTATATGCTCCCCTGAATGGTGACCGTGTCAGAATTACAAGTACAGTAGCTTGAATTTTTTTCATCATCTTCGCATTTGAAAAATGAATCCGCAAATTAAATATTGTCTACAACTCTGCGAATATTTAATGGATTGAATTTTGACACATTCACCCATCTCTACAAATTTCCATTGCTTTGTAGACTGGCATACTACTACTACTACCACTACTACTACTACTACTACTACTACTACTACTACTACTACTACTACTTCTACTACTACTACTACTACTACTACTACTACTACTACTACTAATAATAATAATAATAATAATAATGCAAACATTATATTTTTCTCAATGTTTGGAGGTAAACACATTGTTTTTTTTTTAGATTTTCTAATTGAGATTGATTTATTGGGAAAGATACTGAGTAGAGTAGTATATAAAACAGCATTCTGGAAATTCAATAGTTCACATCCTTCCTCAGTTAAAAAGGTAATTTACCCTTTTGACAACCTCTGTATCAGCGAAATTGTTCTTCTGAGGAATTATTTAAAGTGCAATCTGAATCTTTGGAGGTGGAATTTAAAACCCAAATGTTTAAAGCTGGTTTCATATACTGTGCATATAGCATAGTGTTAAGTACCGTTAGAGATAATATACTGTATCTCATGTTAATAGAAAAAAGAAAAAGGAAGATAGCAGTAATGTTTAAGTTTTGTGTTTGATTATTCCCCTTTTGGATAAGTTATAACATTTTTTTAATTCTAAATAACTGGGCCATGATTCAAAAATACCCTATTTCCGGGACATTTTTTAAGACACCACCAAGCATAGTACAGTATTTATGAAAAACCAACAACACTGAAGGACGTTTGTAAGTTTGATCATGAAAAATACAAAGTTATATAGAAAACCCCATCGATGTGTTTTGTGTAATCTTTTACAAATGTATTCTGAAGAAAACCTTGAATTGGAGAAATAACAATTCTAAACATATGTAGAAGTGTGCAATTGTAGAAGTACCCTTTGGGTTTCTCTCTTAATATGTCCATTTAATTGCATTTAATTGTCAGCTACTCAGGACCTACCGTAGATGGAGAGTGAATGTAGTAATCGATTTAGAGAAAATGTTCATGCTGAGACCAGAGGTTTTCAAAAGTAATATGTTTTGTAATGTGTTTTTGGCACTTCAAGCTCAATTGTCACAAATGTGATTCTACACTGATACATAGCTAATTAACATTGTCTAGTGACCATATATCAACAGGAGATTTACTTGTAATCTCTACAATGTACTCTGTAGACAAATAGCAATAAATCCTTGAAAAGGGGCATCTTCTTGAAATACTGTATGAATGACCATATTTTTGCAATGCCTCTCCATCCTGCCACGCTGCTACCACATACGATTGCAGCAGGAACTATTGTGAGGTTTGTAGGGCCAATATTAGTACCCAGTTTGCAGTCACGCGTGCATGAGGTTTGGCAAAATCATTTCTGGGTTTTCACACTCCGGTCTGAGATTTTGCTCTTGCTCACCCTCTGTGGCTGGATCGTCCATTTTTGCTCCTGGCAACTTCCTTTAAAAGGACAGCCCTGTGAGCATGAAGTTGCCGAGCGAAGTTCCAGTTTCCTGCTGTGTTCATGCAATGAGTTTATGCTTATTGTCAGATAATAACTCATTTGCCCATTCAAAATAAAACATTAGCCAGACAGCATAAATAAAGTAAATACAATTTTCTACTTACCCCTGCCATCATGAAGGGCATCCTCGTCAGCATACTCTAGGCCCAAAGAAGAAAATAATGACTGAAGAAGATAGAAGAAGGAGAAAGAAGATCAAAGAAAGAAGATTTTTTTACCTGATGCTATTCTTCAAGGAGGATGGAGACGGATGGCAGGTGATGACGTCGCAGGTCGAGAGCTACAGTACCTGAAACACCGGGATTCGGAGGCTGATGACTTCTAAAATTAAGATAAATATTGAATGTATGTAAATAGTTTTTTTTCAGGTTTTTTTATTGTATTTATTTATTTTTATGTTTAATGTCAAGCTTTTCCTGCCATAAGGATTTTGGGAGAAACGCGCCATTCTAAAGCTGCGATTAGCCTTGATAAACTAATCGAAGCTACTAGAATTGCACGAGTTTCAGAACCTGACGATAAGTGGCTTATCGACGCTCACCCAGTGCCGTGTTTTGGACAGCTGAAAAAATTGTCGATTCATGCCTTTATCACTGTCAGGAATCGGCGTTCTCCTCGCTTCCCACACAGAGCATCCCCTCTCCGCAGGGAGCCCCTGGACCCACAAAACAATCCTGCCTTACCGTCCTCCACGGCTCCTCGCCCCTGCCGCCATCGCGGGATCACTCCCCTCGGCGATTCCTCTGCTCAGCGCCGGGCGCGCCCACGCCCTCCTGCACGCACACCTACACACACGCCAGCCTCAGACGTTATGTGCATGCATTCCCAGCTTACAGAGCACACGCCTAACAGAGCACTTTTAACCACTGCTCCTGCAGTGAGGCGTCGCCCCCAAGTATCACACAGTTCCATGCAAATTAATGATTACACTCAGCTGGGCTGTAACACCTCCCTCCTATCAGGGAGGACTCCTTGCAGTCCTCCAGGCCTGCCCCCTTTTCCCATTGGCCTGCCCAGCTTTATTATGCCTGTGCTTCCCATCACTCGTCGCTCGACATAGTTCTGTATGGAAGCATTTGACTACTCTCTCAGTGACTCCTCTGGTATTGACGCGGATTGGACGACTACCCCCTCTGGCTCTCGACTTCGGCTCTACTTGGACTTCGTGACTTCTGGCATCCCTGTAACATGGCTTATACCTTCGATCATCCGCAACTCTCCTATCCCTGATCTTGGCAACGGCAATAACTACTCCTCCTCTACTATCGGTACGGGCAAGTATTATCTTCATTACTATACCTGGCCTGGCAACACTAACACCACACTCCGGACGCGCTCCCTTTGCTGCGGGTGCGTGTATCCCTGCGTCCCACCTCAGCACAGAGGACGGGTCTGGTCTGCGGGCAGCACCGGCGTAACATTATGTCGAACCCACAAGACGCAGACCAGACCGAACTTCAACAGTTTCTCTCCAATCTGCTTCAGCATAACCAGGCCATGGCGGATCAAATTGTGACACTTAAACGCCAGGTCGCAGTACTCTCAGACAGGGTACCGACCACGACCCCGCCAGATGTAAGCCCCCACTCTGCAAGCGCAGTTAGCAGCTCAGATGTAAGGATTCCTCCCCCCAAGCCTTATGCAGGTGAACCGCAAGTTTGAAGGGTTTTCCTTTACCAGTGTGAGGTGCAGTTTGAAATGGCTCCCCATCTCTACAATACTGATCGCAAGAAGGTAGCCTACATTTATAACCTCCTCACTGGCAGCGCCCTGGCTTGGGCTTCCCCGGTTTGGGAGCGACGTTCTGACCTTACCCAAGATTACCCGGCATTTAAAGCCGAGTTTCAACAAGTATTCGATTCTTCCGCTCGTCGGGAGATGGCATCTGTTTCTCTCCTCCAGATCACTCAGGGACGGCGAATGGTGACGCAGTATGCTGTGGAATTCCGGACTCTAGCAGCCGAGACTAACTGGGGACAAGAGGCTCTCGTCTCCGTGTTCTGGCAAGGCCTGGCAGATCCCATCAAGGATGAACTCTCTCGCCAATCCAGGCCGGATCAATTGGAGGTCCTCATTGATTTGGCTGTCCGAGTGGATCAATGTATCCAGGTACGCCACTCAGAGCATCAGCGCACTCGCGTCCATAACTTTCAAGTTCCGTTCTCCAGTACTCCCAGCAACACTCCTGCGGATCCATGGAACATCTGGTTTGGGAGTGTCCACTGCGTCCGGGACGGGAACACCCAGTGAGTACAGAGGGGCTCTCTCTGGGTGTAATGTCTCCACGTCCCCTTTCTAAAGGTGAACTCCCTAAGAAACTTACATTTCCAGTCTCCCTTTCAGGCGATAAGTTCAAGACTTCTATCGCCACTTTCATTGACTCAGGAGCTGGAGGAAACTTTGTGGATCTTGAATTCGCCAGGTTGAACCGCATACCACTCGTGAGAAAGAAGGTTCCCATCGCACTCGTCGGTATCGATGGACGTCCTCTTACCCCGGCCCACATCTCCTTAGAGATGGCTCCCTTGCTTCTGTCCTCACATCTGCACAAGGAGATCTTAGTTCTCGATGCCATTCACGCTCCTGGGATACCCATCACCATTGGTCTTCCTTGGCTACAGCTTAACAATCCTCTCATTGACTGGACTTCCTCTGCCCCCATTTCCTGGAGGCCGAGGTCAGACGAGACTCATCAACTGCTGGCCAATACCTCTGTTCCTGAAGTTATTCTACCTTCCGTTTACCATCAATTCCGGGACGTTTTCAATAAGGTACAGTCAGACCTCTTGCCGCCACACAGGACTTACGATTGTCTGATCGATCTAGTTCCAGGTTACTCTCTACCCAAGTCCAAGACGATGCCATTGTCACTTGAAAAAGACCACTAAGGTCGAAACGTTGTGTTGGCTCAATAAATGAGTTTATTTTGCTTAAATCCGCAGTGCCCTTTGTTCCCTTGTTCATCTGTCTAGGACTGATTGCAGGCTTTCGTGCAAACATTGGAGCACCGGTAATTGTATGTTTTTTCTATTTTGAGGTGTGCAGCATCACTCTATATTTTCTGGTCTTCAAGAGTGGAGACACCTGCTGGAGGGGTCAAAAGAGCCGTTTACTATTCTCACGGACCATAAGAACCTTCTTTACATAGAGAACGCTCGACGCCTTGGTCCACGACAGGCTCGTTGGGCTCTTTTTTTTTCTCGATTCGATTTTCACCTGTCCTATATTCCCGGGACCAAGAACATAAAGGCAGACGCACTCTCCCGTATACATTCTTCTGAAGAGAGGCCAGAGGAATCGTTGGAGACTATCCTTCCACATGAGAGGATTCTCGCCACGTCTACTTTCAAGAATCTTGACAAGATTTTGCACTCCCAGAGACGCATTCCCAAGGACTTGGTCGTTCCCGACAACAAACTCTTTGTACCATCCAAATTTGTTCCAGAGGTCCTGTCTTGGGGTCACTCATTTAAATCTGCAAGTCATCCAGGTTTTAAGAAGACTACTGATCTCATTCGTCAGAATTTCTGGTGGCCAAGGATGTCTCAAGATATTCTGGAGTTTACCCGCGCATGCCCCACGTGCGCTCAAAGCAAGACTCTCCGTCAAAAGCCTCAGGGTTTTCTGTTACCCCTTCCAGTTCCCGACCGCCCCTGGTCCCACATTTCTATGGACTTCATCGTGGAGTTGCCCAGGTCCAGAGGAATGAACACTATCTTGGTGGTCGTGGACAGGTTCTCGAAGATGTCCCATTTCATTCCACTTAAAGGATTACCCACCTCCCCCGCCCTTGCTGATATCTTTACAGAGCAGATTTTCCGGATTCATGGGATCCCTTCGTCCATTGTGTCTGACAAAGGTTCTCAGTTCGTATCCAAATTTTGGAGAGCTTTCACGAAGAGATTGGGCATCTCTTCTTCCTTCTCTTCCGCCTATCATCCTCAGTCCAATGGACAAACGGAGAGAATCAATCAATCCCTGGAGAAGTACCTGAGATGTTTTATATCCGATTTCCAGGATGATTGGGCTCAACTACTCTCTTGGGTAGAGTATGCCGTTAATTCTGCAAAAAATGAGTCCACCCGGGAGTCACCCTTCTTTATAAATTATGGGTTCCACCCTCCCTGTCTTCCCACCCCCAACATTTCTTCTGGAGTACCAGCCGTAGATGAACGCATTTCTTCCCTCCAAACCGCATGGTCCAGGATTCAGTCTACCCTTCTCAACTCCTCCCGCTGATCGAAATTACAGGCCGATCGTTGTCGTCTTTCGGCGCCCAGTTACAAACCAGGGGATTTGGTATGGCTCTCCTCTAGGAATATCCACCTCAAGGTACCATCTCCTAAACTGGCACCTAAGTTCCTGGGACCCTTCCCTATTTGTGAACAAATCAATCCTGTGGCATTCCGGCTCCAACTACCACCCAGTATGAAGATTCCCAATGTCTTTCATGTGTCTCTCTTAAAACCATTTATCTCCAGTCACTTCTTTCCGGATCAGACTCGTAAACCGGATCCCATTACGGTACAAAATAACGAGGAATACGAAGTTCACTCTCTTTTGGATTCTCGCCTATCCAGGGGTCAGCTTCAGTTCTTGGTGCAGTGGAAGGGCTTTGGCCCTGAAGAGAGATCCTGGGTACCTTCAAAGGACATTCATGCCCCGGCCCTTCTTAAGTCCTTCAGGAAGAAGTTTCCAGAGAAACCGTTCTTGGACCGTCCTGAGGCCGTTCCTGAAGAGGGGGGTACTGTCAGGAATCGGCGTTCTCCTCGCTTCCCACACAGAGCACCCCCTCTCCGCAGGGAGCCCCTGGACCCACAAAACAATCCTGCCTTACCTTCCTCCACGGCTCCTCGCCCCTGGCGCTGTCGCGGGATCACTCCCCTCGGCAATTCCTCTGCTCAGCGCCGGGCGCGCCCACGCCATCCTGCACGCACACCTACACGCACGCCAGCCTCAGACGTTATGTGCATGCATTGCCAGCTTACAGAGCACACGCCTAACAGAGCACTTTTAACCACTGCTCCTGCATGAGGCGTCGCCCCCAAGCATCACACAGTTCCATGCCAATCAATGATTACACTCAGCTGGGCTGTAACACCTCCCTCCTATCAGGGAGGACTCCTTGCAGTCCTTCAGGCCTGCCCCTTTCCCATTGGCCTGCCCAGCTTTATTATGCCTGTGCTTCCCATCACTCGTCGCTCGACATAGTTCTGTATGGAATCATTTGACTACTCTCTCAGTGACTCCTCTGTTATTGACGCGGATTGGACGACTACCCCCTCTGGCTCTCGACTTCGGCTCTACTTGGACTTCGTGACTTCTGGCATCCCTGTAACACGGCTTATACCTTCGATCATCCGCAACTCTCCTATCCCTGATCTTGGCAACGGCAATAACTCCTCCTCCTTTACTACCGGTACCGGCAAGTATTGTCTTCATTACTATACCTGGCCTGGCAACACTAACACCACACTCCGGACGCGCTCCCTTTGCTGCGGGTGGGTGTATCCCTATGTCCCACCTGGGACGGGTCTGGTCTGCGGGCACTTATCGAGGCTTATAGACTAGCAGTAGGCATTTTGGCCGAAAAGGCCTCGATAAGTGGCTTATCGAGTCTTATGGAATAGGCCCCATACACTTCTATATATAGCCTAGGCTGAGCCACTCCCCTTAATTCAGATTGGCCATATCCTACTGAGGAAACATTATCCCCGTGTACGGAGGAATTAACCCATTAGGGCCCTAATGACTGTCCACACATGTAAAACTTATATATAAAAAAAGATATATGTACCAAAGTAAGTGGCAAGTAAATAGTTATTACTTAGGATATTATATAACAAGCAACATAGTTTCAATAAAATGGATCAGTAGTGTATCACTTTAAGAATGGTGCCAGAGATACAGAGTAGCAGATAGTATCAGAATATACAAAAAATAAGTAGTGTCGACATGATCCAGCAGGCACATAAAGGGGATCAATAAAATGGTGATTCCTGCCGCTTAGATACGTGGTCAGGGTCAGTATCTATATGCCTAGTAACTGGGCACTAGATGATCGGGCACCTGAGTTATTAAACTTCGAATTATAAACATGGGTTTATAACAAATGATAAATATAGGGAAACATAAAATTAACGTGTTACACAATAAACAGCAGGCTTCATTGTCAGAGTGATTGCAGTCAGAATATATGACATGGATTGGCAGATAGGTTCCATACTAAAATAATAAGATTATTAATGATTAGATAAATTATGTTCATCATACATAATGTAGCATAAATAGCACAAAAAGATGGAACAAGTTCATTACAAGTCTCAAAGGGGAAGTATTGTATAACAAAGGTAGGGTCCATATACACAGCTCAACCCTGTTATAACGCGATCTGTTACAACACGAACCTGCTTATAACACAATGCATGCATGGCTCCCAATTTTTGTATTTATGAAAACTTTACAACACGATTATTGGTATCCTAAATACTTTATTGTACAATGCATACAATTGTACATTATTTCTAACGCGGTCCGCTTATAACGCGATGTGATTCTTTGGACCCCAAGCGCAGCGTTATTAGGGGGGTTGAGCTGTATATAATTCGTGACAGAGCAAGGACAACATGTTTATGACTTGTGGATTAAAATAATTACATGTAAAAAGTTAAGGCACAACAGTGCTGATTCTATCCAGTATGAACAAATGTGGCAGATCAGGCCATTTTGGGGTAAATTTCCCTGCTTTGGGACTTAGAAAATCAGCCCCAACGTCTTGTGTTATACAAAAGTTCCAATTTATGTGAAAATGAAAATACATTTAAACGGGTTCCTAGAGTTGCAGCCACCTTGTCATATGGACCCCTGCCCCATATGAATGTGCAATGGTGTGAAAGTTAAACCTTATTGTCAAGTAATACAGAATCAGGCTTCCACACCTGTGATAGTCAATGTGGGTATACAGAATTTGTCAAGCACATAAGGAATACAGATTGTAGGTTCATCGGTGGCCATAGTACTGTATGGCATGTTTGATATGTTATAGGTGAAAAACAGCTGTAAACCGGGTCCTTAGGTTGGACCCACTCAAGAAAGTTGAACCCCACTTCATATAAAGGTGCAGAAGTGAATGTATTAGACTAAATATAGTCTATGAGAACTAGAGGGTCAGCACTCTCCAGTCATTCTCTGTCAGCAGCATTAAGTGCCCATGTCACAGGAGACCAGGCAGTTTACACCTTTTTACCAGGATCATTCATTGAGCAAAACAGGTAAAGTGAAATAAATTGTACATTTATTTGCAGGAAAAGGCATACACACAATTGAACACAAACAACTTAAGAAGAGACACGCTACTAAATAAATAGACTTTCCTAGCTAAATTACCCATTAAACAAGAGTCTTTAGTTGACCGGGACTTAGCCCCAAATATCCTGGAAACCAAATCGGCATGCAGTTCCAGACGCCACCACTCCCTTCTGTGACGAGTGCTCACCACAAACAAGGTGGGACTGCGAGGCTGAGGTGGGGATGTTGATACCTACCAACCAACAGCGAGCAGACACGTCCGGTGTGCATAGTGGAGGGTTATAGCCAGGTCAGGGTAGGAGAGGTCAGGTAGGTAGAAGGTTCTTGTGTGTAGAATAACCTCTTGTGGCGCTGAGGAAAGATGAATGGAACAAAGTCTTGTGCAGAAATTCCTTCTTTTATGAATACCTCAGAGAGGGAGACAAGAGATATACAAAAAGTTATATACAAAAAACACCACAATAGAGTATTACCCTTTAGACAATATATGACATGGTGATTAAAGTATCAAGAGCATTTATTAGTTAAAACAATTGTATCTACAATTGGTGTAAAACATAAATTAATAAACAGTAGATAGACTTCTGTTAGTAAATGAATATGCAGGCTTCCAAACGCTTCTGCTAAATGAAGCCGTGCTGCTCCGCCAATGGAAAAACCGAAATCCTACTCACAGTCCTTGAGTAGGACATGTGCAGTGGTACGGGGTCTTTTGCCAAGGGTTGCCGCCTGCTGTGGGGTGCCGGACGTCTGTTTGTGAGATGCGGGGAGATTTCCTGGTGTGCTCGTGGTCTCAATACCAGCCGAGTAAATTGCAAGCTTCTCCTCCGCTGACGTCACCGCCTGGTTGATTCAGCTACGGTGTCCCTGGATGACCACAAAAAAAGGTTTTGTGGTCATCCAGGGACACCGTAGCTGAATCAACCAGGCGGTGACGTCAGCGGAGGAGAAGCTTGCAATTTACTCGGCTGGTATTGAGACCACGAGCACACCAGGAAATCTCCCCGCATCTCACAAACAGACGTCCGGCACCCCACAGCAGGCGGCAACCCTTGGCAAAAGACCCCGTGCCACTGCACATGTCCTACTCAAGGACGGTGAGTAGGATTTCGGTTTTACCATTGGCGGAGCAGCACGGCTTCATTTAGCAGAAGCGTTTGGAAGCCTGCATATTCATTTACTAACAGAAGTCTATCTACTGTTTATTAATTTATGTTTTACACCAATTGTAGATACAATTGTTTTAACTAATAAATGCTCTTGATACTTTAATCACCATGTCATATATTGTCTATAGGGTAATACACAATTGTGGTGTTTTTTGTATATCTCTTGTCTCCCTCTCTGAGGTATTCATAAAAGAAGGAATTTCTGCACAAGACTTTGTTCCATTCATCTTTCCTCAGCGCCACAAGAGGTTATTCTACACACATCTTCCATATCTGGTTGGAAGATCCCAGATCAACCCCTAAGGCAGCTTAAGGACTACCTTCATCCAAAGACTGTATCACAGGTTTTGCTCTATTGTTCTATTGTTTGTATAACACTGTATACACTAGCACTTATATACACTTATCATTTACCCCCCAGGTAGAAGGTTCTTGCTGTAGTCTAGGGTTGGAGAGTGTAGAATTGACGTATATCCATACCCGTGGTCAAGGAGAGGAGAGAGTGTAAGACCAGAAGTGAGTCAAGGTCAAGGGTGCCGAGAAGTCAGGAGTCCAAGTACGAGCTGAGGTCACAACAGGAAGACAAAACAAGATAAGGCAAAACCAACGAGTAGCTTGAGGCCGCACAAGACACATAAACAAAAGTTTATGCTCAGCCAGTTTGTAGCAGGGCTGGCTGAGTACTTAAAGGGCAGGCAGCCAATGGTAGGAAAGCACACAGCTGCAGAGTAATGAATGCAATCAGACATAGGCTGTCCACTGATAGACATGGGTGGGGTGTACAGCAGCTGAGGATAATTAAGAGAATTAACCCCTTGTATGATGTGTTCGCGCGACATCTGCGCATAGCCAGCGTGTGCCGTAGGTTGCCTATGTCATCATGGGGCGGAGCCTGGAGACAGTACCTGCTGTGTTTTCCTTCCTGGCAGCGAGGCGCCTGTGAGCGGGTTGCGGCTGACATGTGTCACTCATTATGTCGCGAGAAGCATCATGGGGGCAGGGCCTTAGCCTGACACCTTCTCACCGGAGGACTTGAAATCACTTGACTGGGACTTAGCTCCAAACATCCTGGAACTAAAATCAGCTTGAAATCCCAGCCGCGACTGCTACTTTCGTTTTTGAGAACTTTGTCCAAAAAAGCTGGACTTTTCTGAAATTTCTGAAGCCGGTTTCTTGCTATTTCCACAAGAGCATCTTTTAGTCGTTTCGAATTTCCCGCTTGACTTCTGGCACTTAGAATCTCTCCGGGTTGAGAGGATTCTTATAGTATTTTGGAGTCCATTCACAAAATACTACAACCAATCAAAGCTTGGGAACTTTCTTACCAGCCAATCAGAGCGATGCCAGTCTTCTGAAGCCGGGTAAGTGGGGTACCAGCCAATCAGAGCGATGCCAGACTTCTGAAGCCAGGCAAGCGGGGATGCTGAATCAGACAAGGTGAACGATCAGGAGAAGCGCAGGAAGCACACGGTACCTAGAACGGGAGACTAAGAGAGGCAGGGGATGCCCAAGGAGTTGGTAATCTTCAACCTCTCATCACACATATTGACAACCGTGGAAAAGAATGTATTACAGAAGGAATTATCATATGTGACAACGAATGTACAGAAACCATTCATGTGGGAGGTGGACATATACAAACTGACCCGTCAGCAACGCCTCTAGGATTTCTTCATTAGACCCAGAGATGAGCCTATCAACCAATATCCAACTACAAGCAGGTTCAAATCTAAAAGCACATTCGACCCCCCAACTGTCAACCACAGTATTTCTACCTTTATGGGGCCTCCGGAGAATGAAACCGACAGAAGATTAGGCATCAGAAAACAAGCTTTTATTATCTGCCCATTGACGAACAACAGGCTGTCAAAACCCTCCAAGGAAATAAAGACATTATTATCAAGCCTGCTGACAAAGGAGGAGGGATAGTTGTCATGGACTATTACTACTATAGAGGAGAAATCCTACAACAACTCAGTGACACCAGCCACTACAAAAGACTTACTACAGACCCATCAGTCATGGTCAAGAAAGAAATAGACTCCATTGTACAACTAGGAGTCACACATCACTGGATCACTGTGGAAACTGGGATTTTTCTCACACAATCACATCCACTGATCCAAGTGATATACACGCTGCCAAAATACATAAGTCTACCACTGCACCACTGGTAAGGCGATTATATCAGCAAGGGGTTCACTCTGTCACCCTGGCTCCCACTCTGGGCTGTGTGCTGGTTCCTTGGTTCCTATCCTGTGAGATGCACAAACTCCGTTTGACCTGTTCTACTTCATGGTATGGGAACTCCAGTGACGGCACCTCGTCAGCTATGGTGGCTCGCGTAGGACACCCTATGCATTTCGAGAAACCAGTTCTAGTCCTCAGGGGATAGTCCATTGGGCACATAATGGTTGTTTATATACCTATCGGCTCCATAGCAATGTTATGCGCAATTGGAAATAGCAGCTTGACATTAGACTAATTGTGTGATGCTGTATCATACAAAGGTTATTTACATTTATGTTAGACTGAGTGTGCTTGTTCAAATGGATTATAACATCCACATTAAACAGATATCTGAAGTGTCTTGAAGTGAATCCAGAAGGATTCTCCCTATGATATTTTTTTAATATAATCACCTCCTCTCCAATCTGCAATAACATTCTCTATTCCCCAGAATTTTAGTTTACTGGGGTCACAGTTATGTTTGAGTCTAAAATGGTTTGAGACGCTATGGCTCTCTAGTAATTTTTCAATGTTTCTAACATGTTCTCAATAAGCACGTCATCTATGTAGCGACGCCAGAGCACCAAGCCCGCGCCACAGCTATTGTTGGATCAAATAAATTGGTCCTCCCACCAACCCATGAAAAGGTTGGCGTAGCTGGTCACGACCCTGGTGCCCATTGCTGTGCCCTGAGTTTGCAGATAAACCATGGGCACCAGCACCAGGGTCATGCCCTTATTGTGTGGAGAGGAGTTACAGAACCCCTAGAAGCATTTTTTATGCAGAACGCATGCAATCTAAAATTTACACATACTATGAGCAAAGTTAAAATTTAATTTTTGGATCTAGAGATTTTGGTGGATGAAGGCCAAATACACACCAGAACATTTTTTAAAGAAGTACATTGTAGAAACGACTTCCGGTGATGTCGCAGAGCATGGTCGGGTAGAAGATGAGCTCCCGAAAACCCTCGCTGATAACCCACCAGATAGAGCAATTACCGCCACCAAAATCTACCAAAACTCCCCCAAAGTACCCAAGAAACGGAGACGATGCCTTCAAGGGGAAAAGAGAACCATAATCAGGGGGTCACCAAATATTTTGCCCCCGCACAACGCCCGCTGGAGCCGAGCTGCGATTCACAAGATGGCGCCGAGGAGGCCATGCAAGCTTTCCAATGTGAAACCAGCACCTGAACCAGACAACCTGGAACTGCCGGAATTCGGCCTAAATAAACAGTATTTCGACTCCCTCTTTCTCAAAATGAGAAGGGGAGTTCAGGAGGACGTGAACACCGCCCTAGAGGGATTAAGGGCAGACATAAACGGCCTCACAAAGTGCACAGATGGGCTGGAGCACAAGATCAGAGACGTAATTGGATCGCAAAACAACACAGAGGAGGAGGTGATCAGACTGGGCCATGTAGTCGATGAGCTAAGGGACGCCCTGGAGGACCAAGAAAACAGGTACCGTAGGCAAAACCTACGTATAAGAAATATACCAGAAGTGGTTACCCATGATGTCCTCCAGACATACCTCCGCAAACTGTTCCTGTCCCTGGTCCCAGACTTACCTGAGCATGATCTGCAGATGGACAGGGCTCACTGAGCACTAGGCCCCAGATCCACTGACCACAACCGTCGCAGAGATGTGATCATAAAATTCCACATGTACTCGGCCAAATAAAGAATTATGTCCGCGAGCAGGAGAGCGGGAGATCTCCAAATAGAAGATAACACAATCCAGATCTTCAGTGACATGTCGAGGGCCACAATTGCAAAGAGGAGGGAGATGAAGCCCCTCATTAACATCCTTAAGGAGCGTAACATCACCTACTGTTGGGACATCCCCTTCAAACTGATTGTCCTGAGAAATGGCAGACATCACACCATATCCAGGCCAGAAGACTCCCCGTCATTCCTCAAAGCATTGGGGCTCAGCCCGCCACAAGACCGCAGAACGACCTCCAAGACCCCAGCACGCCCTGAAGAAGCAGAAACTCCTCGGGCCTCAGAACGAATAGCTAATCAGAGTCTTCCCAGTGCCTCAGAATAAGCTTTGGGCCTCCTGCCGCGCTCTCAACCCGATCGGGCCCTCCCCCCCAGTTACCTTCTGCTGCCCCAAAGAAAGATGCAGAGCCGTCTCCACTGTACGCCTTCCCAAGATGTAAGCCAGCACCCAGCCGTTGCTCCCAAGTTCCCGAATGAAGGCCGTTGTACTGCGGATCCCGCACCTTGTTTTTCCCTCCCCACCGCGCCCGGTGGCAGGGTATCGCTTGGCAGCCTCCAACGTCCGGCCCAGATCCTGGAACCAAATGAAAGGTCACCTCCAGGGGAAAAAACAGCCCCCCCCAAACACTAACCCTAGCACCCCCTAGTCCCCATCCTTCCCCTCCCTCCCCCCCCAGCACGCTCCCTCCCCCTCCACTTCCTCCCCCCCTCGCTACCCTCATCCTCTCTATCCTCCGGTGCACTCCCCCTCACCTTCCCCCCCACAGCCCGTCAACCCAACCTTTGCCGGTCCCACTCACCTACTGCCCCTCTAACTACCTCCCTCAAGCATCCACCTCGCCCCCTGATGGAGATGGCTCCTGACCAGCGTCCCCTCTTTGGCCCAATCCTCCATCTCCGCGAGTCCAGCTCCTATCCGGTGCCAGTCGCGTGAGACACCTGGAACGTTGCCTCATCAGCTGCCCTCCCCAGAAAATTCCACTGCCTGTGAGATGAGGACGACAACCCGCTCCTGGGTCTATCTCCCTGGACTACCCTCCCTTCATACAACGGCAGAGGTTTCTATCCCCCCTCCCATGGACTTCCAATTGCCTCTTACGAACTGCCTCTCTGGGGACCGGGAGAGTAAGGTTGTATATGCCTACCCCACTAATCCCCCCCCCTCAGTAATTAACGTATGTCTCCCTGATAACTTTTCACAGTATACATAGAACCAGTAGGATCCGTAGTGCCTCCATTTACAACAGCTACCCACACCTCTCACAACCCCCCCTACTACACCCCCACCTCCCTCCAACCCCCCCCCTGCTCTCAGCACCTACCCCTACCCCTCCTTCCCAGCACCCCCACCCCTCACACCCAGATCCCCCTAGCACAGCTCTTACGAAAACCACATGTAGACTGTAGCAAAGGACATGGGGTAGTTGTCCACACACCCGTGAATGTTCCTCACCCCCCCCTCTCTTTGCACTTAGGCACCGAGGCAATATACAAGACTCAAAGTAATGTACTCTTTACAACTACCGCATATAGAGGTTTCAAGTGATATCCCCAATTGTGAATGTAATTTCTATGCTATAATCAACTGTTGCATCTAAAAATGTCTTGCTCCCCCACTACGGTCAGAACCTATACCTAACACCCCTGCTCCCACCACTCCCCTACTAACCCCCTCCCCCTATCCTCCCCTCTCCTTCCTAGTCCCACTCGTCCCCCCCACCCTCACTCCCCATCCCTCCCCTCCCACCCACCCACCCCCCTGTCCCCTCCCCCACCCCCCGTGTCCACTTGCCCCCCTCCTCTGCCCCTCCCCCCTCAGCCCTCCCCTTCCCCTCCTCCCCCCCTACTCCCCCGCCCGACCACCCCCATCCCCCCTCTCCCCCCCTCTCTCCCCCCTCCCCTCACCTTCTCCCATCCCTCCTCCCCCCTCCACGATCCACCCCTCTCCTCCTCCCTTCCCTCTCACTCCCCCCCTTTTTCCAAATTAATAAGGGCTCCGTCGCAGCCCCAGCAATGCTGTGGGAGGCCATAAGGCCTTGATTAGAGGAGACCTCATTTCAATTGCCGCCTATAAGAAAAAACAGAAACTCAAGCTTCAAAAAGACCTTACAGACAAGATCACACAACTAGAACAGCACAAGATCACAGCATTCAAAAAACCACTAAAACAATTAAACCAAACCAGAATGGCCCTCAAACAAACACAGCTCGAAGAGGTGGAGAGAGCACTGAGGTGGACCAGACAAAAGTTCTACGACAGGGACAACAAAGCAGACAGACTCCTGGCCACAAAACTCAGAGGCATACGAGTCAAATCCCAAATCTCTAGAATTCGTACTAAAACGGGCAAGTCTCATACATAGAGAAAGAGATAGCACAGGAATTTGCTGATTTTTATTCTGACCTCTACAACCTCCACCCCCCAGACCGTGACCCGGTATCCCCAGAGACAATCTCACAATACTTGGAGCAATGTAATCTCCCATCCCTCTCTAATGAGGAAATAGAAAAGTTAAACAAAGAAATCTCCCAAGAAGAATTAGCGGGAACCATTGGTTCCCTTAAGTTAGCCAAAACACCCGGCCCTGACGGATTCTCCAACACCTACTATACACTACCGACACACTTTATTGAAGTGTGGTCGGTACCGCAAGCCGGGAAATCTCCCGGCTTGCTAGTGGCCGCCCCTCGGCGTGCCGCGCGTCATAGACGCGCGGTCACGCGTCATCGGGAGCGTGCGCCCCCTGCACGCGTGTCCAGGGGCTCCCCGAGGGAGCCCTGGTGTCCCGCGATCGCGGGACAGCGGCAGGGGGTTCCGGGGGACCCGGCGGACCCGGCAGCGGTAGGGAGAGCGCCCCGATCGGAGGGCGCTCTTCCGCTGCTTCGGCGCGCGCCCGTCACACTCGGGCGCGCGCCAGGCTACTGCTGCGGCACAGAACGGGCAAATGCTCGAATAGACTGTGCCGCAGCAGTAAAACATTCTTGCCGACTCTCTCCCCCTACCTGCTAGATATGTTTAACTCTTTCCTGCAAGGGGAACCGATCCCCTCTACAATTACTGCAGCAAATCGAGCTATTATCCACAAGGAGAGTAGAGACCCCCTCCTCTGCGCTAATTATTGACCAATCTCCCTACTAAACACCGATCTTAAAATCTACAGCAAGATCTTGGCAAACAGGCTTAACCCAATTCTCCCGCGTCTCATCCATGTAGATCAAGTAGGCTTTGTGTCGGGCAGACAGGCCTCTGACAACACCCGCAAAATTGTGGATATCATCGACCATGTGCATCTTACAGGAACCAAAGCAATGATTCTTAGTCTCGACGCAGAAAAAGCGTTCGACAGAATCAAATGGTCCTTCTTAGATCAAACAATGCTGAAGTTTGGTTTCTGTGGTCCCTTCCTGGAGGGGTTAGAGCCCTCTACCAAAACCCAACAGCATATGTTAAAATCTCTTGTGGCTATTCGGACCCAATCATGATCAGAAACGGGAGCAGACAGGGTTGCCCACTCTCCCCACTGCTATTCGCCCTAACAATCGAACCACTAGCAGCCACAATAAGAGAAGAAAAAAGCATTAAGGGGATTCGAATTGCCGAAAAAGAATACAAAATCTCTCTGTTTGCCGATGATGTGATTCTGACCCTCGTGGACCCCCATATCTCCCTCCCCAATCTCCAAAGATTATTGCACCAATTTGGCACGGTTTCTGACTATAAAGTTAATATGGATAAGTCAGAAGCCTTCAACGTATCCCTCCCAGATCCGGCGTGGAAACTCCTACAATCTAATTTTAAATATAAGTGGAGGACCACTCACATTAAATACCTTGGAGTTAGAATCTCAAGCACCTACGGTTCCCTATACCAATATAACTATCCCCCCTTGTTTGACCAAATCAAAAAAGACTTGGAAACATGGAAAAAGCTCCAAATTTCCTGGCTCGGAAGAATACTTTCAATTAAAATGAATATCCTCCCGAGATTACTCTATTTTTTCCAAACCCTCCCTGTAATTGTCCCACTAGCAGCCCTGAAAAATATCCAGGCCCATATGTTCCAATTTATCTGGAACGATAGGAGACCAAGGGTCCCGAGATCAGCGATGCTCTCCCCAAAAACGAGGGGAGGCCTGGGGGTACCTGACGTGGTCAGATACTATCTTGCGGCTTAGCTGAAGCAGGCTGTAGTTTGGAATTACGACCCAGCCTCCACTTGTTGGCTAGCAATTGAATCACATCATGTGCTCCCACCCCTCTCCAGGTTCAACTATGGTCCTCGGGAGGAAGGGAGAGAGAACCACGGCGGTTTGATCTAGGGGCAATAAGATGCACATGGGACGTCTGGCTCAAAAGCAAAGGGAAGTATGGCCTGTTAGCTACACCATCCCAACTCACCCCTATCTTTGGAAACCCACACTTCCCACCTGGGTGTTCTAAAAGACAATTTGACCAATTCCAAGGTCTTGGTATAAGGCTGCTTGCCGATCTGCTGAAGAAAGAGGAGATTCTCTCCTTCCAGGAACTTTGAGACAAATACCAATCCCAAGATCTCCATTTGTTCAAGTTCCTGAAAATTAGGCACTTTCTACTATCCCTCTCCCCAAATTCCAAATTCCCCTCATTAACCAGATTTGAGTCTCTATGCAGCAAAGGTACTTATCAAAGAGGTCTGATTTCGGAGATCTATAGGGGGATGGAGTCGGCAACCGACCTCCCGACCCACCACTATATGCAAAAATGGTCCGAGGACCTCAACATACCAATAGATATGGACGAGTGGGAGGATATCTGTGAGTTGGCCACAAAGACTTCAATTTGTTCAGTGACAAAAGAAAATATCTATAACATTTTATTCCAGTGGTACCTGACCCCGGCTAGGCTGAGCCAGATCTTCCCTGGCACCCTTGACTTGTTCTGTAGGGGATGTGGTCAAAAGGGAGACATGGCCCACATTTGGTTGTCATGTCCAGAGATCCAGATGTACTGGACTATGATCCAGACGCTTCTTCAAGAGACAACAGGGCTTCTTTTCCCCCTGGACCCCTTGACCTTTGTGCTGAGCAAACCTATCGATGACCTTCCCCCCCCTATGTGCAGACTGGTAACAGCTATTCTAACTGCTGCCAGATGCTCAATTGCTGCGGCTTGGAAGCAGACTAAGGCCCCCGTGAGAAGCACGGTAATTAGAAGGATAGACGAAGTAATGTCTATGGAAAAACTCACAGCCATGCTTCGCAAAAACATGCCACAATTCTGGAACACTTGGGACCCTTGGAGCGGACCGCAAGGTCTAGGCCTACATTAGGCTGGTAACAAGCAGACCCATGCGGAGGAGAGGGTCAGAGACCCCCCTGGAATTCCTCCCCCCTCCCCCTTCCAACCCCCCCCCCATGTTTGTCTGCCTCTCCCCCTCCCCTGGTCCCTTCTCCCCCCTCTCCCCCTTCTTTTCACCCCCCTCCTATCAGCACTCCCTCTATTGGACAACACCCTGTTAAAACCAGAAAAGAAATTGTGTCATGTGCCTATGACACCACTGTACTCATGTTTGTGTATGTTGATCCCAATAAAAAAAGATTGATACAAAAAAAGAAGTACATTGTAGTAACTACTTACTAGCAAGTAGTAGTCACAACGAATCCTAGCTGAGTAACATACCCCAGGGTGAGTTTAGACACCTAAAACAAAACTGTTCAGTGATTGAAGACTATAAGGAACAAATAAAACCCATGTACAATAAATTTATTAAGAGAAAATACAAAAAAGAGGTGATTAAAGAAGCCTTGCATAAAGTAGAGAAAATTAAAAGGGAGGAGATGCTAGTACACAAATCAAGAGATGAAACTGACAACTGCGAAATGATTCCATTCATCACAAACTACAGCAAACAAGCCACTAATATAGCAAAAATACTTAAAAGACATTGGCATATATTACAGAACGATGAATGGCTAAAGCAAATCATCCCAGAGAATCCAAGAGTGATTTTCTCACGTGCAACTACTGTAACATCAAAATAAATTGGTACCAAGCTGCCTAGTACCTAAGAAAAAAGAATGCTGGCTCACAACCGGCAGTGGGGGATTTCACAGGTGCCTAAATTGCAAAGCTTGTAAAACAAACACACAACAAGAGACAAATAGCAGAGTTTTATTCAACCAATTTAGCAATAAACTTCAAAATAAAAAACAACATAACATGTAACACTATAGCAGTTGTTTATATACTAACATGTACCTGCAAACTACAATATGTAGGAAAAACGAAAAGGAGATTAAAAACCAGACTGGGAGAACATGTTAGAAACATTGAAAAAGGACTAGAGAGCCATAGCGTCTCAAACCATTTAGACTCAAACACATAACTGCGACCCCAGTAAACTAAAATTCTGGGGAATAGAGAATGTTATTGCAGATTGAAGAGGAGGTGATTATATTAAAAAAAAATATCACAGCGAGAATCCTTCTGGATATTTACTCTCACAACATTGGCACCTTTAGGGCTTAACATAAACTTCGATTTTGTGTTTTTCCTGTAAGAATCACTACATGTACTACCTTTTTTTACTTAGCATGCATTCTCAAATGGAAATTTTTCAAATACCTTTTACCCTATTTTCAAATCCATATTTATTAAAGCAATAGTATTTTTATATAATTTTTTATATACCCTCATCCTCCACATCTATTTTATACTATAAAGTTTAAAAAGGATTGAGTCTCAATTCCTCATTCTTTCCAGCTACGAATGTAGTTCATTTTGCCCATGTTCTTTGAAAGTCACAAGTGAGTTTTCTCTCTCCCACCAGTGACTTGCATTTTTTACATTAAGCTCTTTATATTTTTTTATTTTTTTAAGACAAGTCTTTTTTATATTATGTAATTTTATCTGTTTTAGCCACATATTATATTGGTATTCATTTATCTATGTATTTACTACTACCCACTTCAGATATTGTATTGTATTGTATGTCTTTAGTTATATAGCGTCAAAAGTGTACTCAGCGCTTCACAAAGAATACAGTACAGGGAATTATAATAATATAATTAGTGCAGCAAAATCAGACAATAGGAAAGAAAATCCCTGCCCGAAGAGCTTACAATCTGTTTAATTCGGATGCTGTAATCCATTTGAACATGCACACTCAGTCTAACATAAATGTAAATAACCTTTACATGATTCAGTTTCACGCAATTAGTCTAATGTCAAGCTGCTATTTCCAATTGCGCATTACATTGCTATGGGACTGATTGGTATATAAACAACCATTATGTGCCCAATGGACTTACCCCTGAGGAAGAGAACTGGTTTCTCAAAATGCGTAGGGTGTCATACACGAGCCACCATAGCTGACGAGGTGATGTCACCGGAATTCCCATACCAGGAAGTAGAACAGGTCAAACGGAGCTCGTGCATCTCATAGGACAGGAATGAAGGAACCAGCACACAGCCCAGAGTGGGAGCCTGGACTGCAGCAGCCCGCAGAGAGAGAAGGAGGGAATCTAACAACGTGGGGAGCAGACAACCCCCAGAGGATGACCCCCCAAACCCCGGTGAAGCAAGCAATAAAGCTGGAAAGCTGAATACTCAACCGCGCTTACAACATGTGTGTTTGTAAGTTGGCAATCACATTTTTTCTTTCTTCTAACCATTATTAAAATATTATTGCACTATTTTGTTCTTTTATACTCCTTTTTAAAGGAACAGTTTCTTATCGTTTATCAATTGAGAATTGCAGGAGGAACCTACAGTATATATCATCTCCAGGGACTTGTACTAGAGCTAAGCATCACTCCTTTTTCTTACCATTATATGCATTGGTAACCTCTACCCTCTTCCATACATTTTCTTTTGTTTATAGCCCAAATTGACCAGATTTCTTTTGATAGACTTTGTGAGGAGATTAGAAAAATCCCCTAATTTGGACTGTGGCAGCAGAATTTAAACATTGGATCTCATATTAACTTTTTTTCTTGTTTTTAACTGTTTGGTGTTCTTATGATCATTTATATCTGTGTTTTTATTTATTATCCCCTTTTATCTACTTTAACTGTTTTAAAGTGTTTTAGCGCTTCCTCCATTTGTTCCAAAACTACCAGGATGTTTACAGAAAGGATGGATATCCATAGATCTACCATCAGGAAAGCCCTTCAGGGCACCAATACAGATGATCTCAATTACCTACCAGTGGCCTACATTTCAGGCAAACAGCCCTTCACGTGGTGGGGACCAAAGCAAACTACTATTATAGCTTGAGGCTAGGATGATCTTTGAATTCAAAACAATGGCCCCTTATGGCCTCAACGAAGACCTGAAATTAGGATGCTTCCTGTAGTACAAACTACTGCTTGCTTGACGGACCTCATTCAACCATAACCCCCCACCCCCATCCCGGGACAGACTTCTCATGGCAGCACCAATCGGACCCTACTGTATGTGGAGTTCCTGATACATAAAGGACTACTTATGACACATGGCAGCGCTATGTCTCTCCGCTATTTTTCCACAGCACCAACACTGTTTACCTGTCCTTTCACGCTCCCCATCACATACACTTGTCCCTTGTGGGTTCCTCCGCAAACCATCACTGCATTCCTCAATGTTGAGCACTGGCCAGGAAACAACGACGCACATGTGCATTGTTTTGTTTACACCTGACTGATCTCCATAGCAACCCTAGATGCTTAAAAAGCTTCACCCACTCTACCACCAATAAATCAGGTACAGCTACTGTAGTGACCATGGTTATTCTAACATAAACCAGTGGCAATCTCCAAAAAGACCCAGGTACACCCAGGTACATGCCTTAAACTTGCCTTAAACTAGACCCATCATTTCTGCATTGATTAATGGCCCATCAGATTAACAGCGGGGGTCCTTGGCAGTCCCATTCAAACTGAATGGGACTGCCAGGGACCCCTGCTGTGTTAATCCTATGGGTCATTAGTCAATGCTGAAATGCCTTAAACTTGCCTTAAACAAGCCAGGTTACACGCAGCACATACCCAGAATGTAACCGGGCTAGTTTAAGGCAAGCTTTAGAATACTTGTGGTCTCGTCTGTATATAACCCCTTCATTACCTTAGCGGTTAGCCACTAAGGTAATGAAGCTGCTTTTATTTTTATTTATTATTCTTGAAGCAGGACCCCCTTTCTTAGGGCGGACAGCTGCCACCCATCCCATGTCATAAAGGCCATACCAAGGGGACAGTTCCTCAGACTGAGAAGGAATTGTTCCACTATGAGTGGTTTCCTTTCTCAGTCTGAGGAGCTTACAAGGAGATTTTTGGAAAGGGGATACCCCAAATCACATTTAGCAATTGCATTTGAAAATGCATTACATACAGAGAGAGCATCATTGTTGCCCACACATCCAATTGGAGATTCTCGCCTTGCTAACAATGTTAAGACAATTGGTAGTAAACAGGACTCACATGGACTGACAGAATTAAAAAACAAATGTCCTCTTTTTATTTCACAATTTAGTAAACAAAGTGGAAAAGTAAACTCTATAATTTCAAAACATTGGAATGTCTTATCCATGGACCCTGTCCTTAAAAAATATGTGGATTCTGGTCCTACTTTTGTATATCGTAGAGCGAGAACAATTGGATCTCATGTTTCACCAAGTGAACTCAAATCTTCTGGTCTCAAAAAAACCTTTATCACTAGGGGTTCCTTTAAATGTGGCTCTTGTAGTGCATGTAAACACATGAAGCCTGCCAAAAGTTTTTTCCAGTTTGCCTTGCCACCGCCACATGGTGTGAATATATTACCAAATAAGGAATTTAAGATTAACAGTTTTATAAATTGTAAAAGTCAATTTGTGATTTATCTAATAACATGTGGTTGTGGCAAGAGGTATGTGGGGAGGACGACTAGAGCCCTTAAGGTCAGGATGTTAGAGCATTTAAGGCTCATAAAATTGAGAGACACTAATCATCCAGTCTCAAAACACTTCACTGAATGTGGTCAGGGAGGAATTAATAATTTTTCCTTTTTGGGGATTGATTCAGTTATTTCTAAATCTAGAGGAGGTGATCATATCAACCTTCTGGACCGTAGGGAGGCGTATTGGATCTTCACTCTCCAAACGCGCTTCCTTATGGGCTTGAACATTGACTGGCAACTAACACATTTTTTGTAAACATTTTTGTGATAGACGTATTATGGTGTAATTAGTTGGTAATACAGATTAAATAAGACAATTGTCATTATATTGGACATTATATTCTTGTCATTATAACCTTTGAACCTATGCCTTATCATGCAAATATTATGCTAATATGTAAGCTTAAATTGTTCTTTGATGTATCTTGTGGATAATACTTCATATTTTATAATGGTTGTATTTCCCTGGTTCCTATGATTTAGGTACACAATCTGTGTTATGCAGTATGTATGTGTAATATGTCTTTAAATTTACTTTTCTTGCACATTTTTTTAATCATGTCTAGAGGTTTTTATTTTTAACCTTTTTTTTTTGTATATAACTTAGTTGCAACACAGCTAGTTTTTTAATCCACCTTGTTCATGTTTTTCCTTGATATAATAGTACCCTTTATTAAGCATTAGTTTAGTTTAATATAGCTTTATTTCGTTTAAATATGCTTGTCCAGTTAGCAGCAATGTATTTTGTTCTGCTGGAATGGTCAATAAAGCTTTGTTATTGTGTTCCTATGTTTGCCCACATCCAAAATGGCCACACTGCCTTTGGTACTTCCTTTTGCCCTTAGATCAGCACTGAGTCGCTCTGTTATGACGTCATCAGGTTCTGATTTTTGGCGCGAAATGGCCCACAGGTAAGAGGGTATATAATGGATGTTATCACATTGTGTTTTATCCTTGAAAAAGAACGCTGCGACGTTCGAAATGCATTGGATGGGTCTTTTGCCACATTAAAGTGCCCTTTTAATCATTTTTTTGTTCTGGTTTCTTCCTGCTCCGTTTGTGTTGGTGCGCTTTTTGGTCTCCCTTTTCCCTGTATTGCATTGAGTAGCTGCACAGCCTGCCTGCCTGCCCTACCAGGATGTGAGTATTTGCATATTTTTCAGGGGAACCTGCCGATGAGACAGATGGTGAGTGGGTTGCACCACACACAACCTGTCTTCAGGAGGATAGTACCCATTATATGACACAATAGGTACGATATCAATTGTTAGTACCCTGGTACAGTGGTCTGGCTTATTATTATTTTGAGATATACCTGCATTTGAGCGCTTCAACTATTTTCCATATTGCAATATATACAGGTTGGAGCCGCACATGCATAGGTTTTTTGGAGCTTAATCTTTGAATTTAAAAGGATGATCCCTATTTTTTATATTTTTGCTTTTTATACACTTTTATAGTTACTTTTTTGTGGCTTCAGTACCCCCTTTGTGTTCCATTATATTGGTATGGAGGAACCAGGGGATAATATGGATGAATTAGAAGATATTTCAGATACTTATTTTTTCAACACTTGTGATGATACACAGAGAAAAAAACAAGCTTTACGTGTGTTTGATAACATTGTGGATTTGGATACCACTGACATCTCTGATCTCAAAATCCACTTTCAAAAATTGGAAAGTTTATTGATTCATAAGAACCGCTTATGGTGGGACATTATAAGCCTGGAGAACTATGCTAAATGTAAAAGGATCCCAAGAGGACTAAGGGTTAAAAAAGCCCCCTCCTTTGGTTTTCCGGATGTGGATTTTGAAAATATATGGGTGACAGCCCTCAATGACTGCTCTTTTCGTTTGATGGAGTTAATAGTGTTTCAGAAAATGAAGGAGAAAGATCAGCTTGATATTCAAATCACAGAACTGCAAAAAAACCTATACAGTTTCAAAGGTTTAAAGGGCTTTAAGGAATTTGATGTTATTCTCTCCAAAACGGTAAAAAATGTGGAATGTGGTATTATGTCTAAAAAACAAAGTAAATATGATCGGGACAGATATGACTATGAAAAGAACCAGGTTTACCATTGGCAGAGGATAAATTCTATTCAGGAAAGATCAAATAACAAAGATAAATCATTCATTCAGTTTAAATCTACTCCCAATAAGTCCATTTTAAAATCTAAGAATGTGGATTATCAGAGTGGCGAATCTGATGCTTCAGATGCAGAAACTGCCTCTACCTCTCATTCTGTATCTTTTGTCAATACATTTGAGAATGATGATCATCGTGGTCGTGGAGCTCCATCCAGGGGGCGAGGGAGGGGTGGACGCACCTTTTGGGGTCAACCACCTAGGTCCCAGGATGCTTTTTCTTATCAAAATGTTAATCAACAGAGACAGCAACAGCAACAACCAAAATCTTTCCCTTTATTTCAAAAGGACACAAGAGAATCAGAAGAGGGAGGAGGGGGGGGAGGAGGAGGGGGCTACAGGTCCGCCTCCAAAAGGAAGAAGTTTTGAATGATATATCTAATGTTATAAATATTTCAGGAACTGCTCTCTCTCTCCTACAGAGTTGTCACTACTGGATAAAGGCCTAAAATTTTCACCTTCAATGAACTTTAATTTGTTCGAAACCACTATTGATGTGTATAAGTTTGTTCGGAAATTATCCTTGAAAAAGTTTTTTGACAATTTTATTCCAAATGTTACTAGGTCGACCGGAGATGAGGATTTAGATGGGGGGCCATCACACGCTACCGAGAGTGATGTCCCCTCATCCGTATCTGTTCCTCCGGTATCTATTGCTTTACATACATTTAATGATTTTTGTACCCTGCAAGATATGAATGATCTTTTATCTGAACAGACGGTTGATGATGTTAATATTCCTACATTTTCTGAATGGAATTCAGGCCTAAAAAGGAGTTCTGTGTTCTACCCCACTCATGTCAAGGGTCAATTTCTGACTATGTTTGAAAATCTGGTTATAAGAGACCTTCGTCTTCTAGCTCAGGGATTTTCCCTATCCTATATAGATCATGACAATTTGAATCAAAGTGAACGTTTAGCTTTAAAATCTTTGAAAAATAATTCTGCATTGGTCATTAAGAGTGCGGACAAGGGGGGTGCGGTGGTGGTGCAGGGCAGAGACGGTTACATCAGGGAGGCATTACGCCAACTGGATGATGGCCGGTCCTATCGTGTACTATCCGCCGACCCCACACCGCAATTCTTGGAGTTCCTTGTAGAACTGGTTGACTCAGGTGTTATTATGGAAGTTCTGTCGAAGGACGAGGTTAAATTCATTATTCCATCTCATCCCATTATTCCTATCTTCCACCATCTCCCAAAGATCCACAAGACATTGGTCGACCCTCCAGGTCGTCCCATTGTCTCTAGTATTGGATCTTTGGGAGATGGTCTGTCAAGATATGTTAATGGTTTTCTTCAGCCATTTGTTAGGAAATTGCCCTCATTTATACGGGACTCTGGTGATCTTCTTGATCAGATCAAAAATGTTAAATGGGGTAATGATTACCTGTGGGTAACACTTGATGTTACCTCTCTGTATTCTGTTATACAACATGACCATGGTTTGGCAGCGGTCCGCCATTTTATTGAGATACCAGAAATATCAATTTTTCAATCGGCTTTTATTTTGGACGCTATACACTTTTTACTCACGCACAACTTTTTCACATTTAATGGTAAGTTTTATTTGCAACTTATTGGCACTGCTATGGGTACAAGTTTTGCTCCTTCTTTTGCGAACTTATTTATGGGATGGTGGGAAGCACTTTTTATTTATTCGAGCACTAATTTATTTCGTCACAATATTGTTTTTTATAAAAGATTTGTGGACGACCTAATTATTATTTGGAGGGGGGATGTCACTACACTTCACACTTTTGTATCTTATCTTAATAATAATCTTTATAATCTAAGATTTACATTAAATTTTCATTTCCATCACATTGAATTTCTGGATCTACAATTATTTGTAGATATAGACAAAAAAATCCAAACGGATGTTTATAGGAAGCAAAATGCCAGGAACACCTTTCTTAGGGCGGACAGCTGCCACCCATCCCATGTCATAAAGGCCATACCAAGGGGACAGTTCCTCAGACTGAGAAGGAATTGTTCCACTATGAGTGGTTTCCTTTCTCAGTCTGAGGAGCTTACAAGGAGATTTTTGGAAAGGGGATACCCCAAATCACATTTAGCAATTGCATTTGAAAATGCATTACATGCAGAGAGAGCATCATTGTTGCCCACACATCCAATTGGAGATTCTCGCCTTGCTAACAATGTTAAGACAATTGGTATTAAACAGGACTCACATGGACTGACAGAATTAAAAAACAAATGTCCTCTTTTTATTTCACAATTTAGTAAACAAAGTGGAAAAGTAAACTCTATAATTTCAAAACATTGGAATGTCTTATCCATGGACCCTGTCCTTAAAAAATATGTGGATTCTGGTCCTACTTTTGTATATCGTAGAGCGTGAACAATTGGATCTCATGTTTCACCAAGTGAACTCAAATCTTCTGGTCTCAAAAAAACCTTTATCACTAGGGGTTCCTTTAAATGTGGCTCTTGTAGTGCATGTAAACACATGAAGCCTGCCAAAAGTTTTTTCCAGTTTGCCTTGCCACCGCCACATGGTGTGAATATATTACCAAATAAGGAATTTAAGATTAACAGTTTTATAAATTGTAAAAGTCAATTTGTGATTTATCTAATAACATGTGGTTGTGGCAAGAGGTATGTGGGGAGGACGACTAGAGCCCTTAAGGTCAGGATGTTAGAGCATTTAAGGCTCATAAAATTGAGAGACACTAATCATCCAGTCTCAAAACACTTCACTGAATGTGGTCAGGGAGGAATTAATAATTTTTCCTTTTTGGGGATTGATTCAGTTATTTCTAAATCTAGAGGAGGTGATCATATCAACCTTCTGGACCGTAGGGAGGCGTATTGGATCTTCACTCTCCAAACGCGCTTCCCTATGGGCTTGAACATTGACTGGCAACTAACACATTTTTTGTAAACATTTTTGTGATAGACGTATTATGGTGTAATTAGTTGGTAATACAGATTAAATAAGACAATTGTCATTATATTGGACATTATATTCTTGTCATTATAACCTTTGAACCTATGCCTTATCATGCAAATATTATGCTAATATGTAAGCTTAAATTGTTCTTTGATGTATCTTGTGGATAATACTTCATATTTTATAATGGTTGTATTTCCCTGGTTCCTATGATTTAGGTACACAATCTGTGTTATGCAGTATGTATGTGTAATATGTCTTTAAATTTACTGTTCTTGCACATTTTTTTAATCATGTCTAGAGGTTTTTATTTTTAACCTTTTTTTTTTGTATATAACTTAGTTGCAACACAGCTAGTTTTTTAATCCACCTTGTTCATGTTTTTCCTTGATATAATAGTACCCTTTATTAAGCATTAGTTTAGTTTAATATAGCTTTATTTCGTTTAAATATGCTTGTCCAGTTAGCAGCAATGTATTTTGTTCTGCTGGAATGGTCAATAAAGCTTTGTTATTGTGTTCCTATGTTTGCCCACATCCAAAATGGCCACACTGCATTTGGTACTTCCTTTTGCCCTTAGATCAGCACTGAGTCGCTCTGTTATGACGTCATCAGGTTCTGATTTTTGGCGCGAAATGGCCCACAGGTAAGAGGGTATATAATGGATGTTATCACATTGTGTTTTATCCTTGAAAAAGAACGCTGCGACGTTCGAAATGCATTGGATGGGTCTTTTGCCACATTAAAGTGCCCTTTTAATCATTTTTTTGTTCTGGTTTCTTCCTGCTCCGTTTGTGCTGGTGCGCTTTTTGGTCTCCCTTTTCCCTGTTTTGTTTACACCTGACTGATCTAGATGCTTAAAAAGCTTCACCCACTCTACCACCAATAAATCAGGTACAGCTACTGTAGTGACCATGGTTATTCTAACATAAACCAGTGGCAATCTCCAAAAAGACCCAGGTACACCCAGGTACATGCCTTAAACTTGCCTTAAACTAGACCCAGCATTTCTGCATTGATTAATGGCCCATCAGATTAACAGCGGGGGTCCTTGGCAGTCCCATTCAAACTGAATGGGACTGCCAGGGACCCCTGCTGTGTTAATCCTATGGGTCATTAGTCAATGCTGAAATGCCTTAAACTTGCCTTAAACAAGCCAGGTTACACGCAGCACATACCCAGAATGTAACCGGGCTAGTTTAAGGCAAGCTTTAGAATACTTGTGGTCTCGTCTGTATATAACCCCTTCATTACCTTAGCGGTTAGCCACTAAGGTAATGAAGCTGCTTTTATTTTTATTTATTATTCTTGAAGCAGGACCCCCTGCTTCCCCAGGTACAGGCCCCATTATGGGGTGCCGGTATCTCTTGCAATTTTAAATGCCCTGGTCATGTGGGCCATGACACAGGACATTTAAACTTGCAGGAGATACTGGCACCTGATATAGAGTCCTGTACCTCGGGAGCAGGGGTTCCCCAGAACTGAAATTAATGCGGTTCAGCTCCGGAGACCCAATGCTTCAATCCTATGTAATAAAAATAAAAACAGTGTGATCGCCTGTAAGAGCTGTGCAGATGCAGCTTCTCTCTGCACAGCTCTTCCAGACTGGTGCAGCCCGGTAGGATTAACGCAGCGGGAGTCCCATTAAGATGCAGGGACCCCTGCTGTTTTAATGCTGATGGGAAATTAGTGTACAAGGATTTTGGGCATGGGGGAATTGCGGTTGTGCATCAGTCAGCCTCCATTAAGCTGCAGTTTTGTTGCAGCTAAAATGTTTTTAAATCATGGTCTGGAAAACTGCTTTCTGTTACCTCTCCCAGATATGCTGATTCTTCATTTTTTTTGTGAGTTTGTCTGATTTTATATATTTGTGCATGTTACAAGCAAATGCTTCACTAGTGTGACGGTTCAGGGGATTCCTTCCCCTTCATGTTTCCCTGACGCCCCACGCTCGTTTACCCTCTCTGTCCCTTCCCCTGCCAGCCTCCCTTCTCTTACCCACACCTGTCCCTCTCCGGCAGCCTCTGACGCCGTCCCAGCACTACTGCGCACGCCCCGCAAGACTCGCGCACCCACGCGGTTCCCGAGCCCCTGCTGCGGCGTTCCCCACTCTCAGCCCCCCTTGGTATCTGCTCCCATCCCCTTACCTCCAGCGGCTGTTCCCTCCGTTCCTCCGTCCTCCTCTGCGGATGTGCCCGTGGCGCGGCGCTCCGTGCGCCTCGTGACGCAGCCTGTGCGCGCCCACTCTCGGATTACAGAGGGCGCACGCACACGCTCCTCTTCTAGGGTTTTTCAGCCCCCTGGCTCCTCCCCTCATGCCCTGCAAGCGATCTCTCTTACTGGTTACCCTGTCTACTCCTCCTCTCCTCCTCACCTATCCCTAATGTCTCCCGCTTCACCTTCTGCTCCTCCTCTCTCTCCTATTGGTGTTCCCTCCTTTATAACCCCTGTCTGTCCTTTCTATCATTGCTCTGCATAGCTTCTGTTATCCCTGTGTGTGCAGTCCTATGCTTAGCTCTCCTCTGTGTTCCAGCTTGTTCCTGCTCCTGCTTATCCCTGGATTTCCCTGGTTTCATCTCTGCTCGTCCTGGACTACCCTGCCCTCTGTTGCCCTTGAACCCTGCTTACGAACTCTACCTTGCTGACCTCTGTAACCCCTGGACTTTGGCTTACGAACTTGACTACTCTGACTTCTGGATTCCTGGACTCTGGCGCAAGGACAGCACTATTCTTATTCTGAACTCCCAAGGCATTGCAAGTATCTCTAACTATCTTTCAACAGGCCCGGCAACGCCATACCCACTCCGGGCACGCCCTCACTGCTGTGGGTGCGTGGAAATACCCTTCTCACCTCAGTATTGGGGTCTTACCAGGTCTGCGGGCATACCAGTGACGCCCTCGCTTGGGCTTCTCCCCTCTGGGAACTTAAGAGCGCACTAACCCAAGATTATCCTAAATTCAGGCGCGAATTTCAGCAAGTATTTGATACTCCTGCACGGCACGAGACAGCCGCATTCTCTCTCTTCCATATTTCACAGGCCCGAAGATCTGCTGCCAATCACTCCATAGCATCTCCCACTCAGGGGAACTTGCTTGCTTGCAGTTTGGTTGTGACAAATCTAATACAGAGTGCTTTTCCTGGTAATGTACAGGTTATTAAACGCTTCAATCAGACTTAGAACTTTGCAACTAATATTGACAGATTTATTATAAATCATTCTTCCTTGTATTGCACAGGTTATTAAGAATTTATATTAGTGTTAGGGACCCCTGGAATTGTGGTCTGCCGTGCAGTGGCTCAGGGGCTTACAACAATTTTGGCCAAAAATGTTAAACTAAAAGACCATTTTATTAAATAGATATTTATACATATATATTTAGGCACTGTACCGTATATGAATTTCACTGGATGTTCACTGAGCTCTGTCTGTGTTTTATGTTTTGTCTCTGGTTTTCAATATATATTGCCATGCTCAGTAGCACTCCTCTGTGACACTCATATGCTTATATATATGTTGTGGTTATTTTGGGGGTTCAATAGGAGCTTGTTAGGTGTCCAGTATGTTTTACAATTCTTGTTCAGCTAGTCTTAGCTGATTGGAGGGTGGCAACCTCCTATCTAATTGAAGCTTACCCCCTCCCACATTTAAATGGTTAAAAGCTCACTCCATAGCATCTCCCACTCAGGGGAACTTGCTTGCTTGCAGTTTGGTTGTGACAAATCTAATACAGAGTGCTTTTCCTGGTAATGTACAGGTTATTAAAAGCTTCAATCAGACTTAGAACTTTGCAACTAATATTGACAGATTTATTATAAATCATTCTTCCTTGTATTGCACAGGTTATTAAGAATTTCTATTAGTGTTAGTGACCCCTGGAATTGTGGTCTGCCGTGCAGTGGCTCAGGGGCTTACAACAATTTTGGCCAAAAATGTTAAACTAAAAGACCATTTTATTAAATAGATATTTATACATATATATTTAGGCACTGTACCGTATATGAATTTCACTGGATGTGCACTGAGCTCTGTCTGTGTTTTATGTTTTGTCTCTAGTTTTAAATATACTTTTCCTGCTTGTAAAAGCTTTTATTGATTCTGGATCTGGTGGTAACTTCCTGGACCAAACCTTCGCATCTGAGAATCAAATCCCTATGGTTAGGAGAAAAGCACATATTGGTCTCGAGGCCATCGACGGTCGTCCGCTCCCGCGAGCATTTATCATCTGGGAGTCCATTCCTCTCACACTGACCTTGGCCGACGGTCATAAAGAGGTAATAATTTTCGATATTTTTCATTCTCCTACTGTTCAATTTATTGTAGGATTGCCTTGGCTTCAACTCCACAATCCGTGCATTGATTGGACCGGCACCCTGCCTATCCAGTGGCCTTCTTCCGCTGACCCTGCTCCTACGGCTCCTCCTGTTGCGGTACTTGCCGGCCTGGATTCCGTTCCTTCCAATCTATCGATCCTGTCGACCGTGTATCATGAGTACTTGGATGTGTTCAACAAGGTACAAGCTGAGGTTCTACCTCCCCATCGTCCGTACGATTGTCCTATCGATTTGATTCCTGGGACCATCCTTCCAAAGTCGAAATCGTAGCCTTTGTCCGTTCCTGAAACTGAGGCCATGACATCCTACATTCAAGAAAATTTGGAAAAAGGATTCATCCACAACTCTACCTCCACTGCCGGGGCAGGCTTCTTCTTCGTGAAGAAGAAGGATGGATCACTTAGACCATGCATTGACTTTCGCGGACTCAATAAGATCACGGTAAAGAATCGGTATCCCCTGCCCTTAATCTCTGAACTGTTCGACTGCCTCCAAGGTGCCTCTATCTTCTCCAAGCTCGATTTAAGAGGGGCCTATAATCTCATTCGCATAAGGGAGGGGGACGAGTGGAAAACAGCATTTACTGTAATATGCGATCTGGACATTATGAGTATCTAGTTATGCCCTTTGGCTTATGCAATGCTCCTGCCGTCTTTCAAGAGTTCATGAACAACATCTTCCGGGAGGTGTTGGGGACATTTGTCATAGTATATCTGGATGACATTCTCATTTTTTCTAAAAACCTCGAGGAACACATTCAACATACCAAACTGGTGCTGTCTAGGCTCCGTTCTAACCGCCAATACACCAAGATGGAGAAATGTTTGTTCCACCAGACCTCTACTGCCTTCCTAGGCTACATTATTTCCAACCAAGGTTTCTCTATGGATCCAGAAAAATTAAAATCTGTTCTCGACTGGCCGCTGCCTAATTCGCTCAAGGCTGTGCAGCGTTTTCTCGGCTTTGCCAATTATTACAGGAAATTCATAAAAAAAATTCTTCTATTGCTCTTCCCATCACCGCGTTGACCAAGAAAGGCGCCGATCCCACCTAATGGTCTCCTGAAGCTATTGTTGCATTCGAGGTGCTTAAGAAAGCTTTTGTGTCCGCACCCATCCTACGCCATCCGGATACCTCTCTTCCCTTCACTTTGGAAGTCGACGCTTTGGATGTGGGAGCTGGTGCAGTTCTCTCTCAGAGGTCTTCTCCCCAAGAAAGACTCCATCCCTGTGGTTTTTTTTCGTGGAAATTTTCATCTACCGAAAGAAATTATGATGTTGGTAATTGTGAACTTTTGGCCATTAAACTGGCTCTTCAAGAATGGAGGCATCTTTTAGAAGGCACCAAGGAACCTGTTGCTATCCTCACCGACCACAAAAATTTGCTGTATATCGAGGGAGCCCAACGGTTGGGATCTCACCAAGCTCGGGGTCTGTCTTCTTCTCCCGCTTTAACTATACCATTTCATACATTCCTGGTACCAAAAATGTCAAAGCAGACGCTCTCTCTCGCCAGTTCGACACGGAAACCGAATCTAATGAAACCACGGAACCTATTTTTCCTGCCAAATGCATAATCTCCGCTAATAATTTTGATGTGTTGGACGAAATCAACAAAGCCCAGGCTCACATTCCTAGCAGGTTCAGGGTACCAGAAGGGCGCTTATACGCATCTCCATGGTTTCGCCACAAGATTCTTCTTTGGGGTCATTCCTCTAGATCTGCCGGTCATCCAGGCTTCAAGAGGACAGCAGATCTGATTAAACGAACATTTTGGTGGCCGAGGATGAACAAAGACATTTTTGACTTTACTACTGCTTGTCCTGTATGTGCCCAGAGTAAGACGCACCACCACAAGCCCTCTGGCCTCCTCATGCCTCTCCCCATTCCGGAGCAACCCTGGAAACACATCTCGATGGATTTCATTGTCAAACTTCCCAATTCCAAAGGAATGAACACCATTCTTGTCGTAGTAGACAGATTCTCTAAACATTCACACTTTATTCCCCTCAAGGGTCTTCCTAATTCTGCTACTCTGGCCGATGTCTTTTCCAAGGAAATTTTCAGATTACATGGCGTTCCCATTTCTATTGTCTCTGACAGAGGGTCTCAATTCATTTCTAAGTTCTGGCGGGCGTTTTCTCAAAGACTCGGATTTTCCCTCCTTTTTCTTCTGGATACCATCCTCAGACCAATGGTCAGACCGAAAGGATGAATCAAACCCTAGAGCAATATCTCAGATGTTTCGTATCGGAGTCACAGGACAACTGGGTGGACCTGTTACCATGGGGCGAAATTTGCAATCAACTCTCTCAAGAATGCGTCTACCCAGGAGTCTCCCTTTTTCATTAATTTCGGCTTTTACCCCAGCAGTCTTCCTCTCTCTTCTCCCCCTTCTGGCGTTCCTGCAGCCGACTCTCATGTTACGACCCTACAGAACTCTTGGAAAAGGATCCTCAAATCCCTACAATCTGCTGTTGCCAAACAAAAAACCAAGGCGGATCGTCATTGCCAACCAGGTCCCTCATTCAAGCCTGGTGACAGAGTGCGGTTGTCCTCAAAGAACATCAGGCTTAAAACTCCATCTCCTAAACTGTCACCAAGATTTCTGGGCCCATTCAAAATCATAGAAAGAGTCAACCCAGTCCCTTACCGTCTTGATCTACCCCCCACCATGAGGATTCCTTCTGTGTTTCATGTCTCCCTGCTTAAACCTTTTGTACAGAGCTCGCATTTTCCGGACCCTTCCCATAAACCCAACCCAGTGTCCACCCTAGGACAACAAGAGTACGAGGTCCAAACCCTCATTGACTCAAGCTGGTCTAAAAACAAGCTCCAGTTCCTCGTACACTGGAAGGGCTATGGTCCGGAGGAGCGTTCGTGGGTACCGGCATGTCACATTCATGCCCCGAAACTCCTTCAGCAATTTCATCTAAAATTTCCCCAGAAACCGTGGCTGGATCGCTCGGAGATCGATCCTCAAGGGGGGAAACTGTGACGGTTCAGCGGATTCCTTCCCCTTCATGTTTCCCTGATGTCACACGCTCGCCTACCCTCTCTGTCCCTTCCCCTGCAAGCCTCCCTTCTGTTACCCACACCTGTCCCTCTCCGGCAGCCTCTGAAACCATCCCAGCACTACTGCGCGTGCCCCGCAACACTCGCGCACCCGCGCGGTTCCTGAGCCCCTGTTGCGGCGGTCCCCACTCTCAGCCCCCCTCGGTATCTGCTCCCTTCCCCTTACCTCCGGCGGCTGTTCCCTCCGTTCCTCCGTCCTCCTCTGCGGGTGTTCCCGCGGCTCGGTGCTCCGTGCGCCTCGTGACACGGCCTGTGCGTGTGCACTCTAAGATTACAGAGGGCGCGCGCACACGCTCCTCTTCTAGGATTTTTCAGCCCGCTGGCTCCTCCCCTCATGCCCTGCAAGTGATCTCTCTTACTGGTTCCCCTGTCTACTCCTCCTCTCCTCCTCACCTATCCCTAATGTCTCCCACTTCACCTTCTGCTCCTCCTCTCTCTCCTATTAGTGTTCCCTCCTTTATAATCCCTGTCTGTCCTTTCTATCATTGCTCTGCATAGCTTCTGTTATTCCTGTGTGTGCAGTCCTATGCTTGGCTCTCCTCTGTGTTCCAGCTTGTTCCTGCTCCTGCTTATCCCTGGATTTCCCTGGTTTCATCTCTGCTCGTCCTGGACTACCCTGCTCTCTGTTGCCATTGAACCCTGCTTACGAACTCTACCTTGCTGACCTCTGTAACCCCTGGACTTTGGCTTACGAACTTGACTACTCTGACTTCTGGATTCCTGGACTCTGGCGCAAGGACATCACTATTCTTACTCTGAACTCCCAAGGCGTTGCAAGTATCTCTAACTATCTTTCAACAGGCCCGGCAACGCCATACCACACCCCGGGCACGCCCTCACTGCTGTGGGTGCGTGGTAATACCCTTCCCACCTCAGTATTGGGGTCTTGCCAGGTCTGCGGGCATACAGGCGTGACAACTTAGGAGTTCTCTTTTTTTTCTCTAGTGTCTGTGGAGGATTCAGGGTTCATCCTCTGTTCTTATAAACCTGCATCACCTAATTTTACGGACTGTTTGACTCACACTCTTTGAGATTACCTTGTGAATTTCTGTTTTGAGGTCTGGACATTGGGGTTTTTTTTGCATTACATTGGAATAATTTTTCATTGGATTGGTTTATTTGTGTCATTTTATGGTTTACTGAGCATTTTTTGTTTTTTTGTCTTAGTGCTTGAGGTTTTTTCTATTTGATAGTATCTACGCATTTTTTATTTCTCCCAGACAATATTTCTGGGGATACCACACAAATCCTTATACTACCTCCCCCCCTTTTATTTCAAGTTCCCCTCCTGTAAGGTTCTTGCCAGTTAAAATGGGCCGGGGACCTCCGGTCAGCCGGCCATGACTGGAAAAACAGTGTTGCACTACCATAGCCCAGGAAATCTTCAACGTGGGTCATTTGTGCCTGCCACAAGTGGTTACAGTTGCTGGGGGACTCCAACATCCAAGCAGAATGTGCAGCATGATCCTCCCCAAAAATCGCTACTTGCCTAAACATTGAGACCATGCTCCAAGCCTTGAGAGTTTCCCATTTGTATGTCGGTGTAACAAACGTGCTCGCCACAAACCGTGACCGGACCGCGGGGCTGAGGTGCGGATGTGAATACACCGACCTTAGACCACGAAGCCATTTCTGGATTGCACAGTTCATAGTCATTCGTAGCAGGGTCAGGGTTGGAGAAGCCAGGGTAGTCCTTTGACATGCAGGGTCAAGGTTGGAGACGGTAGAGAAATCGATGTCTAGGCTCGAACTCGGCAACAGGAAGTCAGGAGCACACTGCTTCAGCGTAGCAGCTGAAGTGCGGGAATGGCCTCTGCGCGAGGAGCGGGAGTGGCCCATGATAAGGTCTCTGCAAGGGGAGAATGCAGGTCTCGGGAACAAGGCAAGGCTGGCACTGGAGGACCAGCGCTTCAGCATAGGAACAAGACAGTAGACCTCTGCCTGGGGTGAATGCAGCAGTCTCTGGAACAAGGTAAAGCTGGTACTGGGGACCCAGCGCTTCAGCACAGGAACCAGGAAGCAGACCTCTGCCTGGGGTGTATGCAGCAGGTCTCCGTTACAAGGCAAGTTTAGCACTGGAGATCCAGTGCTTCAGTACAGGAGCCAAAATGCAGACCTCTGCCTGGGGTGAATGCAGGAGGTCTCATGAACAAAGCAAAGCTAAGGCAAAGTAGCTTGTGGCAAACACAGTTACATCATAGTCAATCTAGGGTTATGCTCAGCAACTTCCTGGGGGGAGGGGCTGGCTCAATATAGTATACCCAGAGAATAGGGGCAGAGCTGCAGTGATTGCAAGCATGGGTGAGTGCTTGCAAATGCAAGGGAAGGTCTGTTCTGCGAGCTCACCAACTCTACAAGAGTGAGCTCCAGCCAAAACCAGGAACAGATTCCTTACAGTACCCCCCCCCCCCCCCTTTTAGGTGAGAACTCCACACGGACAGGATCACTCATAGAATTGTTCCTGAATTGTCTTAGGCGGGATGTAGACCCGTAATCCAGCAGTTCATTGGTGAGTACCATCGTTGAGAACTCCGTCGAACAAGATCACTCATAGATTTGGGGGGCAAAGAATTGTTTGTGAACTGTCTTAAGCGGGAAGTAGAACCGTAATCCAGCAGTTGATTGGCGAGTACCATCTTTAGACATGAGAGGGGTGGTACTGCCATTCTTGACGCGCAGAAAGCACTACAAAATGATTTGGAAATCCAGAGCTTTGCAAGAAAAGAGTCCAGAACAAGGAAGTCCGAGAGGCACAAGTCAGGTGCCCAGTAGACAGCTCTAGTCCCATAGAACAAGACAAGACAGAGTGATTGTTGGTCGGTTGGGGTAGAGGAACATCCTGGAAGAGCAATAGCATTGCTCAAATGGGTACGTAAAAGTTTGTGAGAAGATATTACTCCCAAGGAAATCTTGACAGGTGGTTAGCGAGGATAGAGGGTGGGTGGGTTCACTGAAATATACTGATATAATTCATTTGAGACAGTCCAGGCCCGTTATCCCAAACAAGTCGATTGTGACAGTAGTAGAGTTTATGTAGTTTTCTGTCCTGGCACTGGTAAACGATAGGAGGCCAGCATTCCTGGGCATCTGAGGTTTAGGGAGCATCAGATCCGAAGTCTGGACATCCGGGAAGGATGCAGTAGGCACCAAAGAACAAGCAGAGAAAAGCATGCCCGTGTCCACTGTGGGAACACAAGAAACAGGAATGGACACCACAGGCAAGGTAAAGAAGTCCAACTGGGGTGTTTCAATCTTTGACGAGGGCACCATGAAATCCAGAGGAAACACTTCAGGCACCACACGGGGCCCTGCGGGCATAGGATCTGCTAGCAAAGTGAGAAAGCTTGGATCCATACGGTGACAAAGAGAGAAAAATAAAATAAACAAAAAGAAAAGAAAAAAGTCCTTGCTGCGATATCAGGTATAGAAACCTAATATAAATGGAAGTCCCAATTTCTCTGAATAAGGTGTAATTGATGGGTTTCGGAATCCGATCTCTCAGGGTCTCTTTGATGGTGGATCTGAATCTGCAATTATACAAACACAAAAACGACCATTGCGCAGTAACCTCTGATAAATCGTTCGCACCCACACCGCTGCTAGCTACTTACTTAAAAGTAGAAATAGTAGGGCCTTGAAAGGTATCTTTAACTTTCACTCCGGTGTGCAGGCTGGATATCCATAGATTGCCAGATGGTGTTAACCCTCTCCACACGGTAGCGATTATATGTATAAAAACGGAATAGAATAGAGAAACCAATGGTATGATACCATATAAAATTTAATAAAACAATAAAGGACTTACAGCAGTACACTCACATGCTGACCGGCCCTATAAGTAGGATACAATGTGCCGTCCGCTAGCGTGAGAGGACGATGGAGCGGTGCATATGGAGGTAGGATCTTGCGTTAACCTCCTCCTCGTGGCCGCGACTCAGAGCACCAGGTCCACCTCCGATGATGTCACTGCTAGAGCGCCCCTTATCCTCTGCACGCACGCAGCGCCGTATCACGTCCTGCTGAAACTCCACCCTACGCGCGTTTCGTGACTGCTGACGTCACTTCTACAGGGGTAATGAAGTTATAATGGAAGTACATGCTATTTAAGCTTGTGCAGGGCTGCTCACACGGCTCTGATTGTCAGCTAATTCCAACAAGGAACCATTGAATGGACAGCAACGTGTATCACACAGATGAATGGATTACAGACGTTAATCGTGCATAACAATTAAACATTAAAATGAATTACACATGCCCATAATTCAAAAACAATCACAAAATTAATAAAATACACTAACTAGCGACTTGGAAAAGATATTCTAATCGACCTATACTAACCTGATTCAGCCATAATGTTAACTATTGGCTAACCTGAACAGAGGATGCAGAGGAAAAATCGGACTAATGGAGCAGAAAGACAAATGCCTCCAAACATATATACAGAACAGACCTAGCCATCCTTTAAAAATGAGGCCAAATCGAATACTATATTTAGACCTCTTGGGGTCAATGTTTTTAGGGTGTAGATCCAGAAGCTTTCATGTCTAGATATTAAATTTATCTTGTCTCCCCCTCTCCAATTTTGTTTTGGGCATTCAATGCCCTTACAGATCAATCCTTCTGGATTTTGATTATGTTTGATTTTAAAGTGGTTTGAGACACTGTGTGTCTCAAGACCCCTTTTAATATTGTATATATGTTCTGCAAAGCGTCATTTCAACGGTCTACCTGTTCGCCCTACATATTGTACAGGGGTACTCTAACAGGTAAGTCGTGAACAGACTCCTGCAGGTTATAAAAGATTTAATTGGAAATGTTGTTCCTGTATTGTTTGACTTAAAGTCTCTACATTTAGAGCTAAACCTACAACCAATACACTTACCACATGTGAAGAAACCATTCAATTCAATTCAGTCCCAGCAAAATGAATTGTCAATCCGAAAATTAAGTTGTATTTTAATATAATTATGATAAAAAGCTTAAAAACACAAAAGATACAAATGGCAAATGCAGACAGTAAGTGGGGTGCTCTCCTTAGATGCAGCTCCTTCTCTCCGGCATCTGCAGTACGTCGGAGTGTTGGAATGCAAGATGGCATCTGGAACGCAACCCCTCAATTCCTGGCAATGGATGCCTCCCCTGGACAAAAAATCATGCAACGCATTTCGCTTCTTGACAAGCTTCCTCAGGCTCTATCATAGAGCACCCCCACTGACTGTCTGCATTTGCCGTTTGTATCTTTTGTGTTTTTAAGCTTTTTATCATCATTATATTAAAATACAACTTAATTTTCGGATTGACCATTCATTTTGGTGGGACTTTTGGAGCCATTTGGGGACACTATTATTACAGCTGTCACTTGAACTAGGAAGAGCAGATCTACTTCTTTGGAGTTAAACCCTTATGGGTTTTTACTCACACTAGCTCGTGTGAGTATTTGTTGTATCCTATATACTTTATCAATTGTCCCCAGGGAGATTATTCAACATGCTCTCTATAGTTGTTATTAGTATTCACATTGATTTGTATCTCTGATTCCTCTTTTCTACTTTGGGGGTGATTGAACACTCTGAGGACCCGTGAATCCACCTGCATTGAAGGGGAAGACGTGGACTACAAGATAATACCATCTGCAGAGTTCAGCCCAAAGAGGCTTTTGCTCACACAGGCCCGTGTGAGTACTTGTAGTTATTCATATAATTATCTACATATTTATCTCATCACACCATCTTGAAATTATACACTCACTCAAGTTCATTAACAATTTTATTAATACCAACTCCCAACTACATTCGTATTATTTTTATATTGTCATTTGGTCTTTGCTGATCTGCGCTCCCCTTGCTTCTCTATTTTCATGTTTCAAGCACAGAGGAAGGATCAGGACAACACAAACTAGACTGAGGAGTGGAAGTCCCAGAGTTCGGCTTTACGCGATACTGTAGGAGAGACAGTACTGAATACCTCAGTTTCGAACACAGGGTCCTTTGAATCTGTAGGAGAAACAGGTACTACAGAAGGTTCCAAGAGAGATAACCCTGAGTTCATAGTAGCAGCTACTGTATGCAGTCTGTAGCGGATACCTCAAATACTGTGGGAGAGTCAGTGAAAAACAGTATTGTCTGAGGAGTGGGAATCCCGAATTCAGAGGTTGCATGGGGTGATGCTTTTCTGTGGGAATCTTAGGATCATCCATCATTATAACAGCACCTGCAGAACAGTCAGTGAGGGGTATGTTTGTTCCAGAAATGAATGCCTGAGAGACAGCACAGGGGACGGAAAAAGGTATACAGGTCAATGAAGTGAGTATTTGAGAAACAGCAGGGACCAAACTAGACACTTCAATAGAATCAGAGAAAGTTGCGCTTAACTCTGAAGTGGAGAGTTGAGAAACAGCAGGAACTGGACTAGGTACTGTACTTCGATTGAATCCGAGGATGTTGTGCTTGTCTCTGAAGTAGGTATCTGAGAAACAGCAAGAGCCAGACTAGGTATTTCGATTGAGTCAGAGGGCATTGTGCTGGCCTCTGAAGTGGGTATCTGTGAAACAGCAAGGGCCAGACTAGATGCTTCAATTGAATCAGAGAAAGTTGCGCTTGTCTCTGAAGGGAATATTTGTTGAACAGCAGGGACAGGACTAGGTACTTCAATAGAATCAGAGGACATTGCGGTTGTCTCTGAAGTGGGTAGTTGAGAAAAAGCAGGAACTGAACTAGCTACTTCAATAGAATCAGAAGACATTGCGCTTGTCTCTGAAGTGGGAATTTGTGAAACAGCAAGGACCAGACTAGGTACTTCTATGGAATCAGGGGAGATTGCGCTTGTCTCTGAAGTGGGAATTTGTGAAACAACAAGGGCTAGATTAGGTACTTCAAATGAATCAGAGACCCTCTTCTGACTGGTGTAGTTCAGGCATGCCAAAAGTATCAATCCCCTACTGCCGAGATGCTCCTAGCCCTATTGGCTGCCTGGCAACATGTGACTCTCCTCCCAGAGGCTAATGCGAGATGTAGTTCCTCTGTGGAGCTGTGGGAGTAATGGCTGCTGCTTGCAATGCCTCCTGCACATGCGCAAGGTGTAGCAAGACGGCCGCCACAACTTGTGAGCCTACTGCGCATGCGCGATTGCTTCTGCGCATATGCCCGCAACTAAGATGGCCGCCGCACGCAGTGCCAAACTGCCCCAGAGCTCCAGCAGCTCCCTGCACAGCCGCAGTCTCCCCCCGTTCCCCCAGACCGCCGTAGGAGATAAAACGGGGTCAGGGCTACATCAACATATTATTTGAATTAGTAAAGTAATAACATTTTATTATGTATAAAAATATGCTGATTTGAGCATCCCTGTTTTAAAAAGCCAGATGGTACAACATCATGTAATGAAGCCAAAACAGACAGAACCACTCAATACTGTATAAAATAAGTGTGTGTAATGTGTGAACATGTGTGTGTGCTGAGAAAGAAAACAGAACAATGTAAATATTTCAAATCAGCTTGTTTAACTTAACAACTCAAATGATCTTCACAAATAGTATCTATGTGGTATCACAAAAATTGGAATATAGGTTTCAGCACTTAGTATTTTTTTAAACTAAAATCTATTTGACTACTTTAAATAAAAACTGCATGGTCATAAATAAAAATATATACTGTATAATAATAGGAAGCACCAATGTATTTTGGTGCTTTTGGATTGTATATATATTTTAAACTATGCTAGCTAATGGAACATATTGATTTTTCATTTCTCTATAAGCACTTAAAAACAATTACAGTCTAGAGTAAAATAACACAATATTACTTGGTTTAACATTATGAGTTTTTGAAAACACAAATAGAAGCTTTTTTTCAATCAATGTTCTCCTTCATAAAGGCCCATTGTTTTTCATTATATATGAAATATACTGACAAATCATTTACACCTGATCCAGAAGCATTGTCATTAATATGCACCCATGTAATCAGTTGTTTCTTTACATTTGTATGCTAATCACTGTTGAAGCAAAGAAAGCCCTAGATTGGAAATCAAAGATTGCTTGTATACAGGAAATAGAGTGGTTGAAAGCTTTATGTAGCGATAGAAGGCTGTTGAAGCAGATTTTAAAATTAAACGAAAGCTATCTATCCTTTCTGACACATTTTAAATTAAGTTCTGTCCTTAATTTATGTTTTTAGCACTTTTCTCCATCTTATTAAAAATGAATACATTGTTTTGAAGAGGATGCATTTTTATGACCTTCATATTCCAGATTAACAAAAAGGATCATTTGGTTACTGACATAGAGCAATGAAAGTTCCGTAAATGTAAGTCTTGCAATATTATTTAAGGTTGTATTCTGCACTTTGTCTTCAATTCACACTGCATAAAACCATGCACTTTAAAGCAATAATCACCCATAATTTCTTACCTTAACAGGAGGGTTCACAGAGCTGACTAACAGACCCCCTGTTTCTGAGATTTAGGTTTTTTGTGCTGGTTTTGACACAAAAATAACTACACATACTGTATGACTGTGAAGTCGTAAATAGATCAGTGAACAATGTTGCAACTTTCAATTGGCCACAGGAGTGACTCTTGATGCCAGAACTAGAGATGGGCAAAGCCACCCAAATCCATTTCCCAGATATTCACTGATCTAACACCTAAAATCCGTTTCCCAGTGTAAAATCCGCAAATGGATTTGGGCGCTTTCAATCCACGCAGATTCATAAAAATTTGCCATTGGATACAATCTGTGGACGTATTTGTAGAATCCAATCCGCGGATTCAGCAATTCGGTGGCGGATTCTTAAGAATCTGCTGCAATGGATTGCTGAATCCGCGGATTAGATTCTACAAATACATCCACCGGTTGCGGGATCCACAGAGTGTATTGGTAATAATGTTAAAAATCCGCTAAATGTGAATCACCCTTTTTTATATTGATCCACTGAAATCAGCAGACTAAAGTACCCTACCGATCTGCTGGGGATCCAAATAAGCCCCACAGTTTCACCTACAGTATATCTAGCCAGAACTATTTTTTGACTACCACTGAACTGATACTACGTGGATTTCTCTAACAAGGTCCTTCTTGTGCTTTGACAAAAAATAATTAAAAAAACTTTTCAAACACCCAGGATTTATTTTTTATTTTTATCTTAAACATTTGACATATTGCCTCTAATCCAGAATTACATAATATGCAAAGGAAGTTGCATACTTGCAATAGGATCCCCATTCCATAAAAGCCTTGCTGTATTAATTCCTTCATTGTGTAGAAAGAGAGAAAGATCCCTATTGGTGCACACATCTCAACAAATATGCAAAATAATTACATTTTATTAATATTAGAAGAAAACATAAAACATGAACTATTAAAACCTATAATGTACAGATGCAGCGGCCGTTATTCGAACACTTCACGCTGTGTATACCACGGAATACCCATGTGATGGCGCGCAATTTCTTCCAACCGTACCACCTTAAGACGCGCGTTGACTCTGGTTTTTATCGGGTTCAGAAAATTGCCTTTTAGAGCGGTCTGCAATACCGTCGAGAAACTCAAGTGAGCAATCGCGATTTGTCTTAAAAATCTAATAGCAATTCAACCTGTCTTTTATTGCCGTACAGTTCTGTAAGTGTGTGTGTGTAATTGTAATTTGAAGATTAACGTTACGAGTTCATACTGTGTGGTGTACATGGGAAAGAAGTCTTTCTGAGGCTCGTTAGTCATACACAGATTAAAAATATGAGTACACAACAAAAGTATTTTGTACAAATTAAGTGTTGTATTTGTACAGGATAATAAAGGGAAAAGGAGTAATACCTCTGGAGTCCTAACAGTGTATCCTCCAGGAGTTCACAATATCCTTGCACTCACGCAAACGGAGAAGCACAGACATGCATTCATCCCCCATAGAGAGTGATTCAGAGACAATCACAGCAGACCCGGGAACCGGCGTGTTTTTATCATCGGCTCTTGTGCGAGAGAGAACGAGGGTCCGGGACAGCTGATGCCCCGACGCAAGTAGAAGGGAAAAGAAGCCAAGTAAACGTTCCGACGACCAGTGGAGGATCAACGTGCACCAGCGGGTCTGGAGGGTACGCTGTTAGGACTCCAGAGGTTGTCGTTTGTGACGAAAGGCAGGTCCCTGTGAAAAGCAGCATTCTATGCGCAATACCTACTTGTCTCTTGTAAGTAGGGTTTCAATTTTTGCCAGCGTGAGGAGTGGAGTCGATTTTTATGTTAATTTTTATTGATTATTATATGTATCTTTTTTACCTTACTATCTTGTTCACTTCCTACCTCTGAGGAATTCACCATTCCTTTAATACTAGAATAATTTGTCTTATATACCTACAGTATTACACTATGTTTGCTATATTTTTACTCTTTCCATGTGCCGAATTCCATCTGGATCCACTAACCAGCTTTGGACTCATTTGGATTGATAATCAAGGACATTGCATATGGTTTTATTTACTATTAGATTTATTTGTTACACTCTGTAATCACATAAAGTATAGCCACACGTTAGGCGCCACACGGTAACACTTTTTCTTCCATAAATTATCAACTTCATAATTAAAACATAGACCAAACATATGCTGTAAAACTCAATAATGTTATTTGAAACAAAAAAAAACATAGACCAATACAATGACAATATGGAAAGCAGCTTAGCATTCACAGGTGTTTTTTATGTCACAGAGTTGTATAGGAATGTACTTGGAATAGGGAAGATCACAGATTGCGACTAAATATGGGCAATATTTTTTGCTGGATTTGGATCCACCTCTGATCAGCCAGTTCCTTTGAGACGAGATGTCTGTGGATCAGTTTCGAAAAGGAAAATCTGCATTTTCTGCACGTGGATTAAATACGAGAAGATAGAGAGAGAGTTCAGATTTGTTTAACCATGCTTTAGTAAATATATTGAAGTTGGAGATCTGGGACTAATTTACTTTTTCTTTCTCTCCCTTTGTTTTGAACTCTTTTTTTCTCCCATATGGCTATATATACAGAGTATCTATTATGCACTATATCTACAGATATATTGTTGTATATACTTTTTATGACCCAAGTTTGACATGTCTTCATGAATCCATATTCAGTGGATACATGAGACATGTTACTAACAATCTAGAGGGATTTTGATCATTAGTTTGGTTTATAGCTTGCAGATATACTGTCCTTAATAACATTTCATTAAAGCATTTAGGGAATGAAACATATTGATACTTTATTTGTAACATAGTGTAGGGTTGTGTGCATAAGGGAATCTTCACCTTGTCTGTGGTGTTCTCCTTTATTCATTTAATTTTCTATACTTATAATTGTCTATGAATTTATATTTTTTAAATATTCATTTACATAATTGTGTTGTGTTGAGAATTGAATATGAGATTGTACGGTTGTATGCTTATCGCCATCACAGTGGTAGTGACCTTTATGGACTCAACTATATCACTTTGCATCTATATATGTGTAACGCTGTTTCCCCCACCCTCTGGTAGATTTGGCCATTACACGGTGTGTGATGCATACCTGCTGGCTCAGAGTTGATCTGAGTCTCCGACAATGTTGTTGGGGAGAACAGGACAGGTTACTGGAGTACATTACCGTTGTTTATTCCCGGGTACACAGCGCTTCCATCTACTGTAGGCTCCAGATGTATGGAGGCAATCTGCCACAGAAGAACATATTCCTCTCCACACCCAGTAAGATCACACACTAGGCAGGAGGTATAGATATCACTGGAACAGGTTTATTGGTCCTCTGCTTACACAGCATCACAGGCATCACACCCAATATAGTTCACAACAGGTCTCCAACTTCTGGATGGTCCTGGACCTTCACTCTTGGCCAAGGGCACCCTAAGCAGTCCTTGCTCTTCCCTGCCTCTCTAGCAGGGACAGGGGAAAGGTAATTACTCCCTCCTCCTGAGGGGAAGAGGAACAAGGAAGGCCAATTTGCAGGCAATCCTGTGTGACACCTGCCTATCTCAATGGTAGAGATACTGCTCAATTTGGGAGGTGCAACCCCTTAATACAGTGGGAGGAAGGTACAAGGTCTGAACCCATGATTGGGCAGAACCCAGGCCTTGTCCCACCTCCTCCCTTGTCACTCAAGAGAGCTGCCTCAGTGGGAAAAAAACATAATTGGTCCTGACACTGCCTGCTCTTACCAGGGCTTGCATGTCAGGGAGGGCAGAATGGTAGCCAAACCAGGCATGGCTACATATGATTATGTATCTTGCTGATTATTGATGAACCGTTTTAGTATAGGTTCACAAGCATGTGGGGAATCATCACCTCCCCAGTGGTGGTTTTCCTTTATGCATATGCTTTTTCTTATTTTGCAATTGTATACAGTATGTAATTCTGAATGTGCATGTCATGTTGTATTAATCGATTGTAAGGTTATATGAATATTGTTATACCAGTGGTACAGTAGGTGTACTCAATGCATATAATCAATTCATGTCACATTTATATATGATTGAAGGTTTTGACTGTTATGCATGTTGCATTTACTAAACAGTTATTGTTCACTTCATTTGTATATACTACCTATGACACACAATAACACAAACTGAATTTTAATTGATATAAATCACATCAGTTATGAGGGATATATATATATATATATATATATATATATATATATATATATATATATATATATATATTTATATATATATATATATATATATATATATATATATATATATATATATATATATATACAGTTAGGTCCGGAAATAATTGGACACTGATACAAGTTTTGTTATTTCGGCTGTGTACCAAAATAAATTCAAGTTACAGTTAAATAACGAATATGGGCTTAAAGTACAGTCTATAAGCTTTAATTTGAGGGTATTCACATCCAAATTTGAGGAAGGGTTTAGGAATTACACCTCTTTAATATGTAGCCCCCTCTTTTTCAAGAGTAATTGGACAATTGACTCAAAAGCTGTTTCATGGACAGGTGTGGGCTATTCCTTCATTATTTCATCATCAATTAAGCAGGTAAAAGTCTGGAGTTTATTCCAGGTGTGGCATTCGCATTTGGAAGATGTTGCTGTGAAACAAACAACATGCGGTCAAAGAGCTCTCAATGCAAGTGAAAAAGGGTATCCTTAGGTTGCAAAAAAAAGAAAATCAATCAGAGAGATACCAGGAACATTAGGGGCCTCATGCAGTAAGCGTTGATAAGGGAAATATGGCCATTTTATAGCCAAAATTGGGTTTGAGATTCAGTAAGCGCCGATAAGTGTTTCATATCGCCAGGTTTCGGAGCCGATAATTTGGTTATGGCCAGTCGGCTGCCGATAAGCCTGTTTTCGACACTGATCGCCACTTTTTTAAATCGGCTGGATTCAACAAAAAAAAACAGCTTATCGGGGCTGATCGGCACTACGAAATTGAGATGTTATGGCCGATTTCTCCCGCCAACTAAAGTTGGCAGTTTGGACGGGAGAACGATCGCTAAGGCTGCCGGAACGGCACTTAGAAAAAAAACATCTTCTGTACATCAATGTAAGTCAATGGAGCGGGGACGTATAACAGTATAGTACTGTTTACGTTTCATTGCTCACAATACAAGGGGGATTTGCATGACAGTGTGGGGGCATTCCCTGCATTGTGTCACAGCTGATGTGTCTTATTTGCATAACATTCTACTTTTACATGTTTTCAGCATTTGCGGCTCACATTACTCATCATGTGATGATGTGTCAAGGGAAAATACTATACTCCACTCTTAAAGGAGAACCTCACATCATATCACACATTTTACAGAACTGAGCGACAATTATTTACATGATCTTACACATGTCACACATGTCACACATTCACCGTATATTCATCTTCCTTTACATTACACAATGCTTGTAATGTGTCACGCATCTTTAAACCTTCATGTACATCTGTCTTCTCATGTTTACATCTAGGTTTGGGTCCTCCCTATTTTCATGACGTCACTTATTGGATGCTCATTCACATTGCATGTTTACATTGTAACCGTAGCATTACAAGCACTTCAACCTAACTTATACACACATGTACAGTAATTCATCATTGGGACACCTTGTAAACTCATTCTATACCAACTATCCTCATTACAGAAATGCATGCATATGCACACGACTATTCATTGTTGTCAACATGTGACAATAACATGGATAATTACACATGTTACACAAAACTTTTCCCACGTCAATCTCAGCCTTTTTGTCTCATTACATGACTGACTCTTGCGTTCAGAAGTTTTACATGCATTGCACATGCAACTATTTATTTGCAAGCAATCTTTGTACAAAGCTTCACGTCACATCATTGCCAAATATCATCATTCCCTGCAGAATACACACAACAAATACTTATAACAACAACTACACACAGCTTGCCACACAAGTACTTTATTATGTTAATGTAACACCTTGCATTTTACTATGTCACCTGACATCATCACATACCTATTTAAAGGACGCCCATTACCTGCTCATTCACAGCTACTCATTTCAAAATGTTGAGATTGTTTAGGAGACGCAGGAACATTCTTTTCTATGACATGCTTGATGATCAAGAGAATGATATAGGGCAAGGAAGGGACACACCGAGGGACAGTGACAGGGACAGTGACGCGGATACGACAGGGACAGGGAGAGGGACAGGCCGAGGGACAGGTAGAGGGACAGGAGATCAGAGGAGAAGACAGAGGAGACAAGTTGTGCCTCGTCCGCGTCTGTACAGGGAGAGAACCCTGTTAGATGGGATGAGTGAGGAGGAGATTGTTAGTCGCTATCGTTTGAGTTCAGCAGCAATCTTATCTCTTTATCAGGAGATAAGGGGAGATTTAGATTTTTTCACAGCCAGAGGTCGTGCAGTCCCTGGGCTTGTTAAAATGCTGTGCTCATTACATTATCTTGCTTCCGCGTCATACCAGACAACTGTGGGCATAGTGGGTGGGGTCTCGCAATCTACATTCTCGCGGGCCTTAACCCAGTTTCTCTATGCACTCAATAGACGCGCTAGGAATTATATTCATTTTCCTACAGAGGCAACAGAGTGGCTGGAAGTCAGGACTGGCTTTTATAATATAGCAGGGATACCATCTGTGCTGGGTGCAATCGATTGCACACATGTTGCTTTGATTGCACCTAGTCAGAGTGAGCATGTGTACCGCAATCGGAAGCACTACCATTCACTCAATGTACAGGTGGTATGTGATGCCACGATGAGGATAATGCATGTGGTACCCAAGTTCCCTGGTTCCAGTCACGATTCCTCTATCCTGAGGAGCTCTTCAGTCTTCCATGCGTTCGAAGAGGGACATTTTGAACCTGGTTGGCTGCTGGGTGAGTACACATTTACATGTTCTAACACAAAACACATTTGTATTTAGGAATGTTGGCATTGTACAATTTGATCACTAATGTCAGCTTATGTGTGCTCCATTCATTATAGGTGACTCAGGATACGGAATTAGGCCGTGGCTCTTGACTCCGGTGCTAAACCCTCAAACTGAAGCAGAGGAGAGGTACAATGCAGCCCATATATCTACAAGATCTGTTATAGAGAGGACATTTGGCCTACTCAAGACCAGGTTTAGGTGTCTGGACAGAACTGGTGGGGCTCTTCTATACAAGCCTCAAAAAGTGTCTGATATTATCCTTGCCTGTTGCATTTTGCACAATGTTGCACTCAGGCACAATGTACAGTCAGACCTAGCTGAGGCTTTGGTAGACGAGCATCCCACCCATGTAGCTGCTGAAAATGAACAAACAGCCAGTGGTGGCCAGACACGCCAGAATCTCATCAATTCATTTTTTTCTTGTAAGTACAAACAGATATGTTCCAAGTTATACTTTTATAGTTACATTATGTTATCTTAACAAGAATGTTTTTTTATATACCCTTCTGGTAGGACACAGATGAATATGGGTTGCACACCTTTCTTTTCTCTGCTGTGTGCACAAAGGGATGTGGCACCGGTATGTTATTGTTGCACAGGTTATAGAATCCCTCTTCAATTGTACTTTAGTTGTGTGTATGTGAATACAACTTGGGTAACAAAGCAATAATATTTTAGCATTGTGTTATTCCTTATGCTAAGACAAAACACATATTATGCCCATACTCATTCATGCTTCTAGTATGCTTACATACAATGTTATTGGTGCAGTGTAACATGTACATCCAGATGATGTGTACACCAGGCTGATTTACATTTTGAATGTCATTAAATATACATGGTGTTGCACATTTAACACCAAATACACACTTTGATGTGTTCTTTACGGTACTGAAGATGGCATGTCAATGTTTGCAAGTTATATATTGTTCCTTTGCATTATAGGTATATTTGCAGTATGACTGATCATGGTATGTATATTTGCTGACATCTCTCATAAGATGTGGCTACCTCAATCTTCCTATAATTATTTGAACTAAAAACCCAACATATTGGTTTAAACACAAATGTTACATATATGTACTTTCTGTATCATGTATATGCATTTAGCTACTCTTGAGGTTTCATGTGCATTGTATTACAAAATTATTACTCACATTTCATCACATTTTATGTATGTTTCCTTATAATTTCCATTAATGTAATATAGAGGTGTTTGGAGAAAAGGGGATAACTGTACTTATTTGTTTACTTACGGGAGCACATTCATCACTAGCATAGACACACTTTTTAAGACAACTGTTTGTGTCTCTATCAATTGGTGTAGGATCCATGTATAACACCGACAAATGATAACACCAGCTTTATTATGGTAGCTTATATCATCATATTGACTATACTATGTATTTTTAAACGATTAATAAACACCGTAAACTATAGTTAGTTAGGTTAATGAAATATACACAGAAACGTACTTCATAACATGATGGTGATGTCATATTCAGAACATCATGCATTGGAGGGGACCATAACATCTGGCCAGTAACATTATTTGCTACAGTCCCAAACCATTTTATCTACATACCCATGTAACAAGAGATTTTAAATATAAATGGCTACTTGGTTGTAAGTGTCCTTTACATTGGGAGAAGGAGTGGCTCAGTGAGTAAAGACACACACTGGCACTGATAGTTTGAAGCAGGGGAGTCTGGTTCAATTCCCGGTGTGGGCTCCTTGTGACCTTGGCCAAGTCACTTTATCTCCCTGTGCCTCATGCGGCAAAAAAACATTTGTACGTTCCACGGGCCAGGGACCTCAGGCTGAAACATGTGTCTGTAAATCGCTGCGTACAACTAGCAGCCCTATACATGAACATGCTCATATTATTATTATTATTATTGTTACATAGTTTCGACAGTCATACGTTCCATTACACAATAGAATACACAAATGTGTTAGCAGAGTGGGAATGGTTGTTATATAAAAAACACACCATGTCATAAAATGTTAGTAGTCATTAAAGAACACTCAAGAAAAATTCAAGAGGCACTATTTTGCAACATCATTATGTTAATTAAGTGCTTATGCAATATAGGCATAAGGGTATCACTTTTTTAATTGTTTGTTAATAAGCGCTGCAAGCAATATAAAATTAGTTCCATATGTAGTATAGTAGTCGGTGGCTCCTCCTCACAATCATCTCATATAAAGGTAGACTCTTCTGAAATCATACATTGATCCGATTGTATCTTCCCCGACATCTCTGAAATACAGCAAACACATGATGGTCAAATATGGCACCTTACTATATATGTATCCGTGACAACGCGTTACACAGCTCTATATGATTGTGTACATACACACGTCACTCATTTATATGTTACAACTACAAGTGTACATCAGTATGTAATTTTTATTATCATTTGTAGCAGCCATAACTATGTATATGAAGTGAACGTTGCCTGTATACTGAAAAATGTGCGCGCACATCTTAGTGTGCGCACGCACTTCACGCTTGGCTCCACTAACTGTTAGCGCATGCGCAAAACAAAGCGAACGTTGTGCGTTCAATACATGTAGAAAATACCAGTAAACATCACATGTTTATTTCAAATACAATGAAGATGAAACTAAAATCATTCTAAACGAGTACATCTGTATTCTTTTAAACCAGACGTGTTTGGACAGAAAGGACGGCCGATAACACAATGCGCAAATGCAATACGTGTGACGTCATGTTAAGCCAGCGTGAAACGCACGCTAACACTCCTCCCACTCAATTAACATTCGGCTAACGCCCAGGGTACGCCTACAAACACTGAGCCGCACGCATCACACACTGCAGTTACCGTTACTATAACAAAACATGACAGCCAATAGGCTTTGAGGCGCGCACGTTGCTTGGGGGCGGGACTTACATCCGTAATCCTTTTTAAGGACGCCTTGGCCCATGACAAGGGTCCCACGTCATACGTGGTGGACCCGGTTTTCAATGTTGTAGATGTTGCATGATAACAAAACATGTATGTGTTAGAGTTATGGAAAAATGTTGCTAATATGTTTAAAGGGATAGGAAAGTACGTATATTTATTCCGTCAGCAATGTGTACTACTCTTTCAGGTTCTACTATATTGTATTAGGAAACAATTTGTTTGTGATCGCTACATGTTATGCAGTCTGCAATGTTACGCTGTATCCACGCATTGAAAGTGAAAATGGTGGTTACAAAAAAAAAAAAAATTTAAACGCAGAGTCAACGCATAACGATTGTTATATTTACCATTCTTTTAGAATTAACTCTTCGCCTGGCTGCAACTGGTCGCTCCAGAAATGCAAGGCATTTTCATCCACGCTTGACCCAACCGCTGAATCCAGTATGACACATATCTCCTCCAGGAAGCGCTCATAGGAATCGCCACTGCTTTCTTCAAATAATTGGTCGGGAGGTAGGTTCATTTCTTCGGGTTCCCATTCCAATGCATTTTCAGCTGAAAGGCTTGGTACATAATCATAGTACTTTTGTTCTTGCACAATGTGGGTTTCAGGAATGGAGGCTGCAGATATTGCAGCACGTATCGATTCAAACGGATCAGTAGTAGCGGATACATTGCTATTGCCATTAGGAATAAATATGCCTTTCACGACAATATAAGTGCCGTCTTTCAGGAGAAATTGTTTTTCCTGGGCAATCTTCCAGAAACCGTAGGTGTGTTGTAGCTTATCCTGGTCACGTTCAAAAAAGTCATTACTTGATAAAGTGAATCTTATTGAGGAATTAAAATTCCGTGCATGCTTACGGTCTTGGTAATAAGGATATTTTGCTCGAATGAAATCATCGATTTGGCGTGTGCTTGCTTTCTGTCCGCGACTGTTCAAGATGGCTTCACAGATCATGTACTTATACCCTAAAAGGGGATTAATATTGGTAACGTATTCATCAGCCATGTCTGAGTAGCACAAAAGCTGTGTGCAGGTCTGTGTTATTTGCTCATCAAAATGAATGTGCTGAATGGCTAACAAACTCCTGTTTTTCCTTGTCAAGGTCATCAAAACTAACTACTTTGACTCCTTATTTCAAACGCCAATTGGATTTGTAAATCTAATTGGGTTAACAGTTGTGGTTAGTGATATGGGACTGTGGGAGAAACATTTCTCCTTCTTTTATCTCGTTTCTGAAAAACATCCCTAGACTTTGAATTCGTTCACATAGTGTTTTTTTGAAAACTAACAAAGACCACTGTGTGAAAATAGTTCTTAGCCAGGCATATCAGTAAAAACACACACCTGCAAAAAGAAATGTTTTTTCCCCGCTTACATTTCTGTGTGTATGTGAAAGTCTGGTTAACTCCCTGTCTGCATGAGTTTAAATACGTGTGTATATATATATATCTAAATATATCTCTCTTATAAAAATATATATATATTTATATATTATATTTTATTTTTTTTAATATTGCAGGAGTACACACAACATTGATGGCAGTAAGTATACCTTGTATGAAACCTATTTAAATGGTGAGAAACATGATTGAATTAAGTAATAAACATTTGTTTAACCACAATACTGTTAGAGTCTCATACTTAGGATATTTCTCAAACATTATGCCTGTATTATTAAAATAGTGTGCTTTCACAAGGAAGCATGAAGTGTATTAGTTTGTAAAATACATGTATACCAGTTTATATAGTACTATATATATATATATATATATATATATATATATATATATATACACACACACACACACACACACACACACACACACACACACACACACACACACACACACACACACACACACACTCAGTGTGTGTGTGTGTATATATATTATTATACATTCTGAGATGTTATTGAAACAAGAACACACAAATGATTAAAGGACAAAATTAGAATGCCCAAGCAAGGCAAAGGTAAGTAATAATTTACACATAATCCTGCTGTACACGTACAAGAAAGATGTTTGCAGTTACTTAGGTGTTTTTATAATTGCATGTGACTAATATGCATATGCAATTCTTACATCAATTAACACACCCAAATGCAATGTTTTGCTGCAAAGTCAATGGCAGCTTCTCTAAACTTTGCAACTGGTTCCAGGTGGACCATTACTGAACAGACGATTAATACATAAATATTTATAACACTATTCATTAATTGAGTGTTAACATTTCCAAAACTTCACGTGTACAAGAACATAGTTGAAAGTTTGGAAACAACACAGTCTTCAGCATACATACAATATTAATTAGATAATGTGAAGTCAACAAAACAAGGGCAGAGACATATTGAGTGAATTATAACATTTATTTTTTTTGTTCCTTTTGTGAGCGAGTAACAGGCCTGCTTGTTGTCTCTTGCATTTTTTTTTTTCGTTTGCCACCAACTTTCGCCACAACAGAGCCACTTTGAGTGGCCTCTGGCACTTCACGGGCAGGGCTTATGGGCAGTGACTCACCTACAGGGCTTGTGGGCAGTGACTCACCTACAGGGCTTTTGGGCAGTGACTCACCTACAGGGCTTGTGGGCAGTGACTCACCTACAGGGCTTTTGGGCAGTGACTCACCTACAGGGCTTGTGGGCAGTGACTCACCTACAGGGCTTTTGGGCAGTGACTGTTCACCAACAGGGCTTGTGGGCAGTGACACATGTGAGCAAGTTGGTACACCGTGCACAACACATGGTTGGTCCGTTTCATCTTTCCTGGTCAGTACTAACTGCTTGTGCTGTTGTGTTTTTGTGGCCTCCTTTGTAGGTGTCAGCTGGTGATGTAGTACAGATGGCAGCGGTAGGATGTCGTCAGGAACCTGCACACCAATGTGTGCTACTTGACCGGTAACATTGGGACCTGGTGACTGAAGATCAGATGAATGTGGTGAGAAGTGGCCAGCCTGTGAGGTGTTGAATTGGGGTACATTAGTCATTCTCCAGTAATTAGCTTGGGTTTGCTGAACAACTAATTCTTCGAATGAGGTGTTGATTTTTTGCAACTGTTTAGGCACTTCAATGAAGACTCTGTGGAGATGTGCCAATTGTGATACTGTTTCTTCCTGCAGTCCAATCATCCTTTCCAGCACTGTCATCATGTCTGAATGGCGACGATTTTCTGCGTCCACTATTTTTCCCTCTGAAGCTACAATTGCATCGTATGTGGAAGTTGATGGACGATTTGGCGGTACAACAGTTTCTATTGGCACCTCTTCATGGTCACTTGATTGTATTTCAGTCTCTTCTGCAGCGTCATCCTCATCATCCTCATCATCCTCATCACCATGATGTTCTAAAAAGAAATGTACACATTATTAAATGGCATGTTAATGTATGCTGTGTTACTATGTAATTGTACTGTGTCCTAAGTAACACCTAACATGTTAGCATACGTTTTATAACCTCACATTAAAAACTACCTTGACTTACGAATAATGTTTGGACTCAGTATGAAATATGAATGAATGAAAAGTTGCTCTAAACTCAGAAGTCCTACATGATAGTTCACATCACTAACACAATACATGTTGCCTTACACTTAATTTTCACTGACACTAAGTAATCCTATTTAAAGAAGATGTGCAAAACAAATAATGAACATGACAACATAACATATAGAAGAGCACATATTATATGGCCACCAACTGATACACTCACCTTGTAGTTGTGTTGAGCTGGCTGACCCAGGTGAAGACACTTGTTCCATCTCAGGTGACACATGTCCTCCAGGGGCAACTATATATAACAATAACATAAGTTTGACATTTACATGTGTAAATATTGAACAAACACTTATTGTATGTTCTGTATTTATGATTAACTAACAACATCAGTTCCTTAACCGAAAATGTGTGTGAAAGTGAACATAAATAGTTGTAATAACACTGTACATGCCTGTGTACTTAGAAGTTTTGAGTTCCCTAACATACAACATACTATGTTTCTGCAGTAATGCGTGAGGATAAATAGATTAAATTTGTACCTTAAAATCATATGTTGTGTAGTGATATCAGTATCATAATGTACATAACTATCATGAGATGACCATTCACAATGGTTATCATGAAGGTGGTCATATTGCAAAAAGTGTTGTTTTTGGTAGAGGATATGTGTGGTACATTAATCGAAGATGTGGCACACCTGAATGTGGCTGTGACTCAACAAGACAACACATGCAGTGTGTGATAATGTGTCTTTGATAGTAGTTCAACTATAGATATGAGTGAACTAATGTGTGACGTACGCTTTGATAAGTAATGAGTTGTTGGGGCATTTAGTAGCTAAAGTGAAGCTTTCAAATGAGTGTGATTAACTTCAGTTGTGCTAGTCAGGTTGTAATAACGGTATTCCCTTCCCCAAAAAGCCTAATCAGCCACACCTTTCAATTACTTGAAACAGGTGAAAATGGTGTGAACTAAGTTGACCCTAAAATGAGGCTGCAATTAGTGTGTGTGCTGAACCCCACCCCCTCTGTTGAAGTGTATGCTGTGATGAGATATTAATTGCAGCTGCTTTAACACAATGGTAGATGAGCTAAATAGTCGTGTGCAGTTTTTAAGTTATGAAAACAATGACATAAAATATGATACGTGTGCCTCATTATGCTGTCTGTATATGAGTTAAAGCAAAAATGGACCTTTTCATAAACAACTATAGATGTGTTAGTGCAAGTGATGTTTGTAGGCCGTTGCATGCAATATATTTGATGCATGCTTAAAATAGGCAGTAATGTCATGTTTGTCGGAGTAAAATAAATAAAATACACAATAATATTCTACATATTTCTGTTCTGTACCTGTAGCTACTAATAATTTCTGATTAACATGTGTTACACATGTGTACTTACTTGTTGTTCCCCATCTTCGCCCACCATCAATTGCTTCCACTGCAGCTATGCATTTTGGGAATTCACATGTAAATGAGCACGCAATGGCACGTGCTATATTAGTTACTGCTTTTAGTAGGACTACTACATATATGTCTATTTTGAGATATATATATATACAGAATCAGACATATACATATATAGATGCAGGTATGCTTATATTGTGAAGACAGTATAAAAAGCAGTGTAAATATGCAAAATAAGTGTAAGCAACGACACGCCTAGTACTGTAATATTTATCACCTGCTGGAAATTGTGACGGATAAATTCCAATGTCACGGTCACCAGCCAAGCCTTCCACGACGACGGTAAGTAATTTTGGCCGAAGCAGCACCTCCAATGGAGTCAATATGAGACGTTGTGGTGTGGGCCCACCTCCAGTGCCAGTAGCATGCACGCGTTGGTCTTGTATTTTCTTTTTCAATTTGGACCTAATATCATCAAATCTTTTCCGACAATGATACTTGTCCCTGACACGATTCCCACAGGCATTGACACCAATGACTATTGTGTCCCACATTTCTTTTTTGCTTGCTGCACTTGTCCGCCCTTGAAAAACATATAAAAGATATGAGGTGAATTAATAATAATATAAGCACCAGTTTCCTACACTGCTAGCTGTTCCAAGAGATAGCAAACATGCTGTTTTATGTGTAATATGTGAAGCACATGAGCATTCACTACTAAACCTATACATGTAAGCAAGGTTGCATTCATATTGTATGCAGTTCTGGCAAATTGACCGCCTGTGTTTATTTGTCCTTGTAAGGCATGATAAAAAGCTGTGTTTCCACACTAATGAACATAGAAAGATATTGTGTACCCATATTTGCATATGAACAAAACTCAGATGACCTAGGATCACATGTATTTGAATAATAAATGTAAAGGTACACTTACCTACTAAATGTCCATAGATACTGTCATAGTGCTCCAGAATGCCAGTGACAAGAGCTGTATTTTCCTGGTCATTGAAGCGAGGATTACGTGGCTTCTCCACACGTTTCTTCCGAGCAGGTTTAGGGTCAGAGCTTGGCTGGTGCTGACTGGACTCTCCTTCTTCCAATGGAAGAGCCTCCAAAAGCTGCCCACCAGCAAGCACGCCACCACCATCCACCCCATCAGCAACTGCGCCACCAGCAGCACTCCCACCACCAGCACTCCCACTCCTAGCACCAGCACTCCCAGCACCAGCACTCCCACTCACAGCAACAGCACTCCCACTCCCAACAACAGCACTCCCACTCCCAGCAACACCACTCGCAGCACCAGCACTCCCACTCCCAACAACAGCACTCCCACTCCCAGCAACAGCACTCCCACTCCCAGCAACACCACTCGCAGCACCAGCACTCCCACTCCCAGCAACAGCACTCCCACTCTCAGCAACACCACTCGGTGCACCAGCAACATCACTCCCCTGAACAGAACGTTCACTCCGACGCGTACTCGCACGAGTAGCAGTCCCACTCCCACCAGCATCACTCTTCCCACGCTTTGCGGGCATACTTCCAGCACTCACAAAAAACAGACAAGAAATGTACAGGCAATCACACGAACCACTTCCACATATAAAACAAGACAAAGATGTAAACAAAACAACAAAGGACAAAGCTCACCCAATACACAACAAGTCTCTCAGTCAATATGCAAATCTTCAATCGTCCAGCTCTGTGCGTCTCTCTCTCTCTCACTCCCAACAACACAGAGAATGATTAGCAGTACACGTTGCCTTTAAATATGGCGCGCAATCAAATACATGCTTGTTTCGCCTGATTCAGCAAGATTTGTGATTGTGCAACCTAACAGCACCCCGCCACGCACGCCGATACACCTGTGTGTGATCGGCTCATCATCGTGAGAGTGGTCGGATTTGTTTTCGGCTTGATTTTGAATGTATTCGGCACTTACTGCATACGGAGAGGGAAAAACGCCAATAACATGACTAATCGATAAGCTTGCCGATTTCACATAATCGTCGCTTACTGCATGAGGCCCTAGGAGTGGCCAAATCAACAGTTTGGTACATTCTGAGAAAAAAAGAACGCTCTAGTGAGCTCTGCAACACAAAAAGCCTGGACGTCCACGGAAGACATTCAAACATTCAATTCAATGCTTTATTGACTACCAGACACAGACACAATTAAACATTAATACATTTTGTACAAAACACATTCAGGGATTGAACTCGGGACCTTCTGATACCAATGCCTTGCTTCTTACCTCTACACTACAACACATTGCCACAGGGTAATATTTATTAATATTACTGTACTGTATGTGTGTGGCGGGGGGGGGGGGGGGTATTTATGTATTTAAATGTATAGGACAGGTTTATTTTTTTCACATACTGGGTTGGTTCCTTAGGTCTGCGGGTACCCCTGGAGACCACCTGAGGTCTCCTTGGACTTCACACGGGTACCAGGCTGCCGGGTCCATGGGGGACACCTGTGGGGAAGAACCGGTGGCCCCACATCTGCTGTGGGGACACCGCGGACCCATAGGGACCACACGAGGGCCCCCAGACCCCCGTGGGAACCACCCGAGGCCACTCAGACACCTGTGGGTCTGACCCGGGGCCCCCCAGACACTCGCGGGCCTACCCATAGAGACCCCATTTGGGGCCCACAGTGACCCGCAGAGACCACCCGGAGGACCATGGAGCCTGCCGGGGACCACCCATAGGCCTCCAGAACCTGTTTGAAACCTTTTGCTGGGCCACTGTGAGGCTTACGGACACCCGGCAGGGCCACCGGGGACTCCCATTGGCCCTGTATGTAATATAATAAATCATGTATTTATGGGGGGGCACAGGGGGTGGGTTATGTATTTAATGAATATATTGATTCTTATTGTGGGGCTGTGTAATGTTTTTATTGTGGGTACTGGGGGTGGGGGAAGGGGGTATTGGCCCCAAGAGTATGTGGGTAGTCCTCCCGCCTGGTAGTGGGTGAGGATGGTTTGGCCTCACGGGGTGGGTAGTAGGGGAGGGTATTTAGGCCTCCCGAGTGGTGGGTGAGGGAGGGGTTAACCCCTTCATGACAGTAGCAGTATTAACCGCTAAGGTAATGAAGGGGTTAAGTCTACCCGCAACCCCCCTTGCAAGCCCTAAACAGCCACCAAGGGCCAAATACCCCCTTCACCCACCCCTGCTACCCACAATAAACCTGGCACGGCTGGTTAACCCCTTCATTGCCGTAGCGGTTAGCCGCTAAGGTATTGAAGTGGGCTTTAAATGCATTTTTCCTGCCTCGGATGCATGCCGGGGGCCTCCGGTGCTGGTATTAATGGTTATCAGCTCCGGAGACCCCTGGCATCAATCACAGGCAGGATTTTTTCTAAGTCCCTTCCGCCCTTGCCGATGCTTCTCCCTCACCAACTTGCAAACTTGAGTTGCCATGACGGATTTGTGTGAAAATCTCCATCCTAGAGCGGCGAGTAGCAGCGCAAAGCTGCTCGGGGCTACTAGAATTGAGCGGGTTTGAAAACATGGCGAGTAGCGGCGAAAAGTGCCTTGGCGGGAAAAAAACGCCAAAAAAAATGGCGTTTTTTTTGCTTTTTGCAAACTTCTCGTGGCTTACTGAATCGCGGTAGGCATTTTTGATGCAAAACGGGCGAAAAGTGCCTTTTCGCCGCTTACTGCATGACCCTCCAAGTGATAGCGTGAGACGCCAACATGCCAGTGCTCAGACCAGTGTGGAGGCGCTTGATGACTATCAGATCATCTCCATAGAAGTTGCCACAGTTTACATTTTGCATCTATTATTAAGTAAAATGTGAGTAGTAGTGACAACTGACCTACAGAATTCCCTTCCCATTGAAGAATGTATTACACTATTTGTGTTTTTATTTCTTCTTTTGGCTAGATACAGCGCTCTCCTGTGTTAGAGGAAACCTAAAGCAAAATAACTTAATAAACCATTCTAGGAGGGTTTGAGCAGCAGTATCAGTATATTATTTTATGCTCGTTCACTTTTTTATTGATTGTTTTTATTTATGTAATATGTCTTAACACATTAATGTATGCACTAGTATTATTATAATTAACATTACTATCAATCATTCACCAATTTATTTATTAATAATCTTATTTGAATTTCGACTCAATTAATCACGTACACTGGGTGTCTGCATTTATATGGTTTTGAGAGGAGTGCCAACTTGTATAGTGCGGTTTTAATTATTACAAAAGCAGTAAGCTAAACTGTCCTCTGTGCCACTGTCATGTGTGGTCATGCAACCATGGCAGTCATGGTACTCAAGGAATAATGCTGTGTGTGTGGGGAGGGGCTCCCCACAGCTCCATCACAGCGCAGCCACTGTCCCCAGACACCGCAGACTTTTGCTTGTTCGCCCACTGCGCAGAAGACAGTAAGTCTTGCTACATCTGTCAAGGTTCCCTTTAGATATGATTGTGAATATATCACTACTGAAAGAAGCATTAATAAAGTAGACAAGGTCCTAAGAAAATCAATTAAGATTTTTTTGGTTAAAAATGAATTATCAAAAGAAAACAATTTCATTAAATATACTCTGTAATAAAAGAATAAGATGCCAGAGACACCAATAAACTGGAGTAGGTAAGGATTACATCATTAGTAAAAGTTCAATGCTGTAAAATAAAGTTCTTTTGAATGAATCTTTCAACTTTGGTATTTCACTGATCAGATGAATTATTGTCTAGAGTTGACATACACTTTGCTGTGGATATTTAATAGACCAAAATACAGGTGTAAGGTTAGTTATTGTACTCGCTAACACATTTTTACAGAAACCCCGAAATGCAATATTTGATAAACAGCTTCTTTCAAAGAAATTGTACTATCTGTGATCTAACATGTTAGTGGGTACAATAATGGCTGCAGCTGCTACAATAAAAGGTAAGCACAGAGACACATACCCCGGTTTAAGGACACTCACTTTAAGTATACTCGCGAGTAAGGACATATCGCCCAGCAGGCAAATGGCAGCTCGCGCATGCGCCTGTCAGCAAGTCCTGAACAGCAATACTGGCTCCCTACCTGTACCGAAACTGTGTGCAAGCGGGGAGACTATAGAGCCTGTTACAAATGCGTTATTTACTCAGTTATGCACGTATATGATGATTAAAGTACAGAACATGCAACGATAAGTGGAAAAAGGTAGTGCTTCACTTTAAGTACATTTCCGCTTTACATACATGCTCTGGACCCATTGCGTACATTAATGCGGGGTATGCTTGTACTTAAATAATACATATTTATTTGCTCGATAAACACTTAAGATTAAAAAATCATCAACAAAGGTTACTAATTAATTTGTTACATTTTCTGTGAGTTTATCGATCTCAGAAAACAGGCGTAACAGAGGAGGTTAAGCATAGAGCTCAAATAAAAAAAATATGTTTTAGAAGTAAAAGCTGCTGTACAGTATAACATGCAAATGCTTACATTCATGAATAGGAGTGAAAAAACAGAGCAGGGTTTAATTTAATTTCTCTGCAAAAGGACTTGGATAAACTGGATTTCTGGCAGGTAAAGGTCCAAAGTTGTAAATACTTCAAGTTTCAGTACTGGGGCCATTGCTTTTTAACTTGTTATTTTAATTACCTTAAGGTTGGCATAGAAAGCAAAGTTTCCATCTTTCCTTATGATAAAACTCTGAGCAGGATATAGTCTATCTACAGAAGGATTTGGATTGATTGGAAACTTGGGCAAATGGTATATGAGGTTTAAAACAGATCAAATATAAGGTTATGCGAGGCACATGCGCAGCAGCAGAGTAGATGGCAGCAAAGCTTTCACGCTCCGCTGATGCTCAGCGCAATAACCGCATAACTGACTACAATTAACACCCGAAAACCACATCAAAGGCCAGATCCCAGTGTTGGAACACTCAGTAATGTGAACACGGTCGAAAAATAGACAGAGATCCAAGCATTTAAAGTCCTATTTTGCAGCTTCAGAGCCCCCAAGAGCAGGAAGAGAACCCCCATTAAGAGAATCTGGAGGGTCTGATTCTGAAATGGAATCAAAGCAAGGAAGGGGACAAGAGAGAGCTGTTCATGAGAGCGGACTTAAAAAGTGACCTGAAGACTCTATTCAATGATCTTAAGACATTCTTTCAATCTGAAATGTCGGAGCTGAGAAGAGATATAGGGCAGTTAAGAGACAGAACCGACGAGCTGAAGAAAAAAATGGATGTCACAGGTAAGGCAATGAAGAAGCAGGAAAAAACTACAGCTTACCTGCAGGCACAGATAACAGGTCTCCTGGAGAGACAAGAAGATGTGGAGAACAGCGACAGAAGAAATAATATCAGGTTAAGAGGGATTCCTGAATCCATTGATGATATAGAGGGCTTTGTCTCCCGCTGGCTTAACTCAGTCCTGCCGGAAAAAACAGAGCAAGAGATTCAGCTTGATCATTGCCACAGGGTACTGAGGGCCAAACCACAATGGGAGGAAGTCCCGAGGGATGTGATTGCCCGCTTTCACTTTTTTAAGACCAAGGAAGCTCTCTCCAAAGTTACAGTACAAGAAATGTCCCCATTAAAGTATATGAAGAAGTGCAGCTGCAAGTGTTTCAAGATCTGTCCCCAAGCACACTTTAGACCACAGATGCAGGCTTCAGCCGGTGACAAGAATCCTGAGGAAAAATGGCGTCCGCATACCAGTGGACTTTCCCATTCGGATTACTGGTCATCAGAGGTTGCCGGGCTGTAGCCATGCTTTCTTTTGAAGAAGGAGCTGATTTTCTGAAAAAGTTGGAAATAAAATCAAACTTCACTCACTTCTCTGATGATGATCCATCTCCGGAGGTGTCCTAGCGTAAAGTGAGGTGATCAACACGAGGGTGGGAGGACAGGATGGCCAAATAAGGTCTTAGAGAGCCAGGATTGCTTGTACTGTATCTCCAGCCAATTAACTTTTAAAGAGACATTGCCGATTCTCTGCTGTGTGCACTGAGAGTGCAGAGCTGGCCTTGATTTGGAGCCGGGTCTTTTGTGCTGTACTTTGGAGAAGAGTATAAAGTTATTACCTATGCTGAGTCGGGGGTGCTGTGGAGGACCCCCCTGGGAACGAGGATCCTTAGCTATGTTATGCTGAACGGTGGGAGCAGTGGAAAAGAAGAGCTGAGTTTTGCCGGAGAAGCAGCCCGATGGTCCCCTCTGCTACAGGAACACGTGGCAGTCCATAATGGCGGTTCTGAGTGGTATCGCTGGGGGAAAAGGTCTGTGAGAATGCGGGAGGTTTCCAACCCGGGCTGGGGAGGATGCGCATATTCCCCCACCCCAGCGAGGCGACCCCATACGGCAGCGGAAGCAGGAATGAACTCGGTTCTGGGTTCGTGGATATTTGGTACTGAAGTACGGTGCTAGGGTGGAGGGAAGGCCGCAACACAAAATGGTGGGCCTCCGCAAGATGCTGCAGCAATGAGGCTGGTGGCCGCCTGGACAGACACGGGGGGGTCACAAACACATTAGATTGCAGGGAGAGGGGCCGCGCAGGAAAGGAGGATAGAAGCAAAGGGCGAAGATATTTGGATGGCATAGGAGAGGGGGAGAAGAGAGGGTATCATAAACTTGATAGAAGACCGGTACTGGGTTGCAGTCCCGGATGGTAAGCTCACTAATAAATGACGCTGTTGTTAACAATAGCACCAGGAAGATTGAGCATAATAACACCCTATAACGTACCTATTGTCTAAATAAAGTCCTGAACAGGAAAATATGAGTGCTGCACAGTCCCTGCGATCCAAAGGTGAGGAGTCCCCAGGTGTGCTTCCGTCCAAGGGGTAGGCTAGTAGAGAAGGAGAAATCTGGAAGAGCACTACTGTAGGTATCAAAAAAGTAGAAAGGAGGGTGCGTATCCCATAAAAAGATTATTTATTGGTCATGGAAAAACAGGGCAATGGAGAGCCCTACCAACGTTTCACGCTTCACAGAGCGCTTTCATATTTCTGGTAGTTAGATCTGTATGATGGTGTTTACTTTGTAGTAGAATTATTTTTTCAATGGTTTGGATTTAGGAATTGAATAGTGAATTGTATCATTGATTTTGATTGTATTGTAATTGATTTAGGAAATTGATTAATTGATTGATGGTAAATGTATTTATGTTTACTTGCTTAGTTTCTATTTGATTTTGTGGATGGCATTGTATGTTTTTGTTCATAGTATCTTTTATTTAGAAATGGATTTTGCATAGTGTTACATGATGCACAGATTAATTGCATCATGTACACACTAAAATGCAATTGTTTGACATTTGATATATATTTGTCTACATGCTGCTTTGTTGGGAGAGGAGATACTATTTATTTTTTCAAGTGCTGCTGGTTTAATTTCAAGATGCAATGTGGTGATTTTAAGATTAAGATTTCATGTTTTTATTTATGCATGTTTATGTAATCCTTTAATATTTATTTGTATATTGGTGTTATCTATACTGGTGTTATATATATTGGTGTTATATATATATATATATATATATATATATATATATATATATATATATATATATATATATATATATATATATATATATATATATATATATATATATATAACCAATATACAAATAAATGTTAAAGGATTACATTTATATTTGAATATTGGTGTGTATATATATATATATATATATATATATATATATATATATATATATATATATATATATATATATATATATATACAGTATATATATATATATATATATATATATATATATATATATATATAAAACAAAAAAGCATCCATATAGTGAGCACACGGGTATACCAAGAGAGAGTATAAGTATAAATTTATTAATGAAAAATAAAAACAGGGGATGAAATATTAAAAAGGGAGGGGGTCTCCACAAGGACAATTCAGATAACCTATAGGGACAAGGCTTGGTACAAAGGACAGACAGACAACTTGGTCTTCAATGGTTGTAAGAGTAGGCTGGCATCATGGATAGTAAGCATCGCATAAATTGCAATATTACTGCTGGTGCCAACCAGATAGGCACAATGAATTACATGAAACAAGCAGTACTACAGTGCTGCAGAAACTGAGTACTAATGGTCATAGGGAGGGTAGCATAAGCCTCAACTCGTAATAATAGTGATGATATCAAACAGTGAGTGCCAGTACAAAAAATAGTCCAGAAACATAAACAGCATATAATGGCATAAGGTGGAAATAATACATCACCAAGAGCTGATAAATGAAGCCAATAGACAGGTGTGTCTCTACAGTATTTATTTACTTTATTTATGCTGTTGTATGTGTTTCATAATGGGCAAATAATCTATTATCCATATCTGGATAATAGTTATTTTGCACATTACTGTACTGTATGTGTGTGTGGGGGCTGGGGGTATTTATGTATTTAAATGTATAGGACAGGTTTATTTTTTTTACATACAGGGTTGGTTCCTCAGGTCTGCAGGGACCTCTGGAGACAACCTGAGGTCTCCTCGGGCACTCACGGGTACCAGGCTGGCGTGTCCACGGGGGACACCTGCGGGGAAGAACCAGTGGCCCCATCTGTGGGGGCACCGTGGACCCGTAGGGACCACCCATGGGCCACCAGACCCCGTGTTAACCACCCGAGGCCCCTCAGACATCTGTGGGTCTGACCCGGGGCCCCCTAGACACCTGCGGGCCTACCAGTGGAGACCCCATAGTGGCCCACGGTGACCACCTGGTGGACCACGGCGCCTGGCGGGGACCACCCGTAGGCCTCCAGACCTCCAGGTGGGCCTGGGGTATTAACCCTGTATGTAAAAGAATAAATCAGGTATTTGTGGGGCGCACAGGGGGTGGGTTATGTAGTGTTTGTTAAATATAGTGCTATTTATTGTGTTTAACGGGGTGGGGAAGTGGGTAATGTCCCCAAGCCAGGCTGGGTAGGCCTCCTTGTGGGTAGTGGGTGGTTAGGCCCCACAGGGAGGGTGTGGGGGAGTTTGTATAGGCCTCCCGAGTGGTGGGTGAGGGTGGGTTAACCCCTTAATGACTCTACTCAGGGGACATTACATTGGCTATTTTGAGTGTTTTGTATGATTTGCAGCTTAGGAGGGGACATGGGCAGGATGAAGATGAGGATGAAGACGGCCTTCATCGTGGGTGCTTGGAAAAGGTAAGTGTAATATGTATTTACTGCATTTATTGTGATTTATATGTATTTTAAATGGGCAAATGCATTATTATCCATATGTGGATAATAGTAATTTTGACCATTACTGTATTGTATGTATTAGGGGGCGGGTGGAGGGTGGTGTATTTAGTTAGAAAGATTGTTTATTTTTTTGGAGGCACAACATTGGAACCGCAGGCCTGCGAGGACCCCAGGACTCGCGCGGGGACACCCGTGGGGACCCCCGCTTGGTCAGCCGGGGACACCCGCGGGGACCCCCGCTTGCTCAGACGGGGAGACCCGCAGGACCCCCGGACCCCCGCGGGATCAGCCGGGGAAACCCGCGGGACCCCCGCCTCCCTCGTGGACCCCCGCGGGGTCAGCCGGGGACACCCGCCGGCCCGCCGGCCTGTTGTATGGGTGTTGCGCCTGCAAAAATGTAAACAAAGAAATTTTTCAAAGTCCTGCTTTTTTATCACCTGCCTTTGTTGGTGAGCTTTATTCAGCGCAACTTTCGCGTACGATAAGTTTGCGTTGCTTAGTTAATCCCACGAAGGGCAGGATTCAGCGCAAACAGCTGATCGTACGAGCAAAGTTGCTTTGAAAAATTTCTTGAAAAAAGTCAGTTTTAGAGTTAAAGTGCCTGTTTGCGCGGCTCTGTGAATCGTGCTCGGCGGAACTTCACGTTCTAAGAGCACTTTGCGCTCTTAAAACGACTTATCACTGCTTAGTTCATAGCCCCCTCTGTCTCTTATTTTAATTTTTTATATCAGGTATATTGTGAGGGCTATTTATAGGGATCTTGTCAGTCTTTTTGTGTGTTTAGATATTATTTTTATCCCTCAGCACCCCCATTTTTTTCCCTCTTAATAGTATTAGTCCTCGTTTTGGTTGTGATAACTAAGACATTAGGATCATATTCATTTTTGGGTTCTGGGTTAGCCTCTGTATATATATAGTGTTAGCGATTATTCCCTAGGGAGGAGTTTGTAGTGGATAGAGAGAGTACCATTTCCACAAGGACACGAGAAAAAACAAAGTGGAGATACATACCAGGCTCATTATCACAGGTTGTCTTTTTTCAACCTCATTTTCTATGAAACTATGACATTTTTTGAAGTGCAGACCGCTTTCTTTGATAAAAGTGGTAATTTCCCTAGGAAAACGACTAAGCGTGAAATATTTGAAAAGTCGTTGTTATGAAAAGTAATATTGAATATTGCACTATCTCTGGTGACCTTTATAACACAATCCACGGAAAATAGCATACAAATAAAGGCAGAAACCTGTTCAAACTCCACATCTGAGCTTGTTAGAGAAGATGAAGTATAAAACGAATATTCATTAACTTTGAGAATACGTGAATAAACAACAACCTGATGCAACACCAACTATAATATTATATAAGAGAGACTGTATGAAAGAGAGAAAGGCTTTTGCAATTGCAACCTCACAAATGCAGGGAATGCAAGTTAAGCCGTTGTTTTCTAAATCATGTACAGCTCAACCCCCTTATAACGCTGTGCTTGGGGTCCAAAGAATCACATCGCGTTATAAGCGGATCACGTTAGAAATCATCTACAATTGTATGCATTGTACAATAAAGTATTTAAGATACCAATAATTGTGTTGTAAAGTATGCATAAATACGAAAATTGGGAGCCATGCTTGCATCGCATTATTAGCGGATTCGCGTTGTAACGGATCGCGTTATAACGGGGTTGAGCTGTATTAACAATTCTCTCAGAAGATGCGAGTTACTATCAAACTCAAAATATATATCTATATATATACAAAACATATATCTATATATATACAAAACATACACACACACACACACATACACACAGTGTGTGTGTGTGTGTGTGTGTGTGTGTGTGTGTGTGTGTGTGTGTGTGTGTGTGTCTGTGTGTGTGTGTTGTGTTTTTTATTTTATTTTTAACAACCGGAACCATTAAAGTAAAAAAAAAAAGTACCAAATAAAAAAAAATTTGGTTTGTTTTGCAAGTTTTAAGAACTATCTTCACTGTACACTTATATACATTTTTAAGACATACTATATTCATGTTTGAGCTTCACTAAAATGAGACATTTATAAAATATTAAATAATGGAATCTGGTTAACAAACAATTCTATGTTGCTACGTTCAGTGTAAATTATCAGGATTAATTTTGTAAAATGTGATCTCTTCAGATCTTAAATAGATACAGTATATGGAAACAAACTAATCTCAAATGTAAAGCAGGCAATTGTTTTATTTCTAAGTCACTTTTCCACCCTGCACTATTACATAGTTACATAGTTACATAGTAGATGAGGTTGAAAAAAGACGTATGTCCATCAAGTTCAACCTATGCTAAATTTAGACAACAGATACTTTATCCGATATCTATACTTACTTATTGATCCAGAGGAAGGCAAACAAAAAAAAAACAAAGTCATATCATCTCATAAGGGGAAAAATAAATTCCTTTCTTACTCCAAGAATTGGCAATCGGATTAATCCCTGGATCAACATCCTTCCCATGTATACTTATTTGGTATATCCCTGTATACCTTTCCTATCTAAAAAGATGTCCAACCTTTTTTTGAACAAATCGATTGTATCTGCCATCATAGTCTCCATGGGTAATGAATTCCACATTTTAACTGCCCTTACTGTAAAGAACCCTTTCCTTTGTTGCAGGTGAAATCTCCTTTCCTCCAACCTTAAGGGATGGCCCGAGTCCTTTTACTGTCCGTGGGGTGAATAGTTCTTTTGAAAGCTCCTTGTACTGTCCCCGATTATATTTGTATATAGTTATCATATCCCCTCTTAGACGCCTCTTTTCTAATGTAAATAAATCTAATTTAGCTAGCCTCTACTCATAAGTTAGATTGTCCATCCCCTTTATTAATTTGGTGGCTCTTCTCTGCACTCTCTCTAGTTCAATAATGTCTTTTCTTAAGATTGGTGCCCAGAATTGTACTCCATATTCAAGGTGTGGTCTTACTAATGCTTTGTAAAGGGGCATAATTATGTTTAATTCCCTTTCATCCATTGCCCGTTTGATGCACTATGAAATATGTATTTTTTGCATACTTGCTCAAGAAGTAGGAGTTAAGTTTTTGGTTTTCTAGTGTTTGTATCTAGTGAATTGTGTGTTAATTATAGTCAAAGCATTTCATGACCGGTCAAGACCCTTTTGGCAATATTTACTGGGCTGTGCTAAATATTGTGGTCCATAATAGTCAATAGGCCAATAAGGTACCTAACATCTTAGAACCAGCTAGTAAATATAGCCTTTATCTCCCTGTTAACTACAAATTATAATTGATATAATAAATTGGAAGCACTATAAGGAAGTGGGCTCATTTTTCTAGTCAAATTCAATATACAAAATTGTAAGGACATTCTAAATGTACTGTGTAAATATATACTATAAACTATTTAAGTAGTAAGTAAATATTTGCACATTATATGCAGTAAATTCTACATACAGTAAATACAAAATCCTCAAATGATAAACATTAGCAACAAAATTGAAAGAAAGATATTGTTATCGAATTATTACCATTTTGGTGCTAGCCTTCTATTAAGACCGTTTAATAATAAAACTTGGGCAGAGCATAGCTTTTACAATCAGATTTAACATGGTTCTTTCAACTAGCCCCAAATGCCCAATTCATATTGATCTACTCTACCTCATCTTGCCATTCTACTTTATATGCGGTGATAATACCTTTTATTCTCTAAGCTGGGAAAGATGCCCTTGCATTTACTAATTGTGGTAGATGTACTGTATATGACTAACATATTATAAATGTATTGCTACAGTAAGATATGAGAGAAACAGAAAAAATAAGCTTTAAGAACTTTTTAAAAAAGGTTTATAAATTTAAGTCAATTGCTTTTCACGAGAGCAGAATAAGGTATAATTAATGATGTCATTGCCAAATATACTACAGAAACAACTGGAAAATTACAAATGAGAAAAAAATGGTACATTAACTTATTTTAATGCTAAGGAAATTCGTAGATTAGTTAATTGATCAATAGCAAACCATCATTCATTTAATCCATATTCTTTTAGACCACAAAAAGGTTACAAGGTTACCTTTTATTTTGTTAAATTGTAACCCCGGAAGAAATAGCTCTAGGGCTATTTTTGTAAATCGTTGAAAGACAAATCTACATGGAACATTGTTATTACCTTAACACCTTTAATAAAGATACATATTAGTAAGAAAATAATTATACAATTGATTATTTTAAGAATAAAATATGTGATAATAAAGTATTGGTAACTAAATTACTGTTTTATATAGATTGTTATAATGTTTCTCTTCTGATGTCAATGGAATAGCATCAAAGTATTAGCTGCATCTAGAATAGATGTATATTCATTAATATCAGCTGAAAGAAGCTTAATGATATCATACAACCTTTAATTTAAAAACTTTTATCAAATAAAAGCCAAATTGGGAGCTTGATTGGATGTAGAATGCAAGTATGTTGAATGTAAATATATAACAAATGGAGAGATGGCACAAACAAAATATGTGACGGGAGGGGGTAACCAGGCTATACAATAAAAGTAAATTCCCATTTGAATACCCCTGCTCCGGGTACAAGGGTCCAAGAGAATTAGCTCTTGGACTCAGTAACATTGTATCATTACATTGTATTGTATGTAATAAAACCATTTTTTGTGTTTTTCCCTTTCCGGGCAAGCAATAAAGCGGGGATTGCTAGTGTATGAGTTTCAAGGGGGGGTTTGCGGACGAACCGTTTTCAGAATATGCCTAGCGGGTCGGGATCCAAAGTTACCGGTTCCCCGAAAAATGTACCCAGGAATAATGCCTCATTCTCGGATACATGTAAGCACATTGTCCCGACAATACCTCCCCTGGAAAACGTAAGCGCGACTCACCACTAGGCTGCCCTGCTTCAGCATATCTTGGAAAGGAGAATGAGGCACAGGGATAAATGTGTATCTCTTGAGCTAAGGGAATCCCTAGGTTAAGGGGGGTACCCAAGCTAGTGCCAAAGTAACCCACAAACATTACGATTTTTTGGTACCCAAGCATATATAAGGTTGGGGGGACTGAGAGTCCAACCTGAGTCAAAGCGAAAGCATGGGGGGAAATCATGTAGACAGAAATAAAAAGAGTACATTTTCCCCTTTTCTGTTCCCTGTACCCAGAGACTCAGGGCCTCATTCAGAAAGCCTCGATAAGGCCCTTATCGAGCACTTATTGACCAAAATGGCTACTCGTATTCAGAAAGTCTCGATACGTGCTCGATAACGGCCTGTATCGACGCAAAATCTTATGATCAGAAGAAAATCGCCAATTGAGAGGCGATCAGCCGCTTATCGACCATTTTCAGGAGGATCATAAACTCGCGTGATTCAGATACCCGTGAGTCAGCTGTCACGGCCTATCGCAGCCCTAAAAGGCAATGTTCTCCCCAAATCCAATTCACCTCAAAATTGAGGTAAATTGGTGGGGAGATTGCCCCGATGAGCTGCGATGTGTTGGGACAGAAAAAATCAGGCCCTTTTCCTGCCTCGGATTGATGGTGGGGGTCTCCGGAGCAGATATCCATTAATACCAGCACCGGAGCCCCCCGGCAAGCATCCGATGCAGGAAAAAAGCATGTACAGCAACTTCATTACCTTAGCGGCTAACCGCTAAGGCAATGAAGGGGTTAAACACCCATGCCAGGCTTACTGTGGCTAGCGAGGATGGGTGAAGGGGGAATTTGGCCCTTAGTGGCTGTTTAGGCCTTGCGGGGGGTTGCGGGGGACTTAACTCCTTCATTACCTTAGCAGTTAATACCGCTAAGGTAATAAAGGGGTTAACCCAACCGCTACCCACCCGCAAGGTCTAGACACCCATCCTTAGGGCTAATACCCCCTTCACCTATCCGTGACGCTAAAGCACCCAACCCGGACTGACTATACCCACCCTGTACCCATTGAGTAGTATAGTGGTACATCATACCCATATAATAATAATATTGGCTTGATAAGCCTCTATAACACTCAATGGGCACCCTAATTACAATACATTAATACACAAGAAACACAACAATATAATATAACTAAACTCCAAAAAAACACTTCACTAAATAAAAACAGTAGCCAGCTAATCCAATCAATACAAGCAATAACAACTTAACAATGAATTAATTACACCCTTAACCAATCAAACTAATTAATTCCTAAACCAACTCAAAATGAATAGTAACACTAACCAATCAAAACAATTAATTACTACAACATTAATGAATGTAAACATTAAAATACAAAGAAAGAAATTCTAACAATATCTGAAATAATCATAAAACGCATTAGCTAACATCATTTAAAATTAACTACAAACGAACACCAATCGCAAACCTTTTATTAGCATTAAGCATGAAAAAACAAACAATCACATCCACATAATAAACTGAAATGAAAAAAAACAACAGCAATACCAAGCGAGAAATGCCCCCCAAATATTGTCATAATAATGTATTAATCTGTACCCTAAAGAGGTACATATTAATATATTATCAGTCAATGTGCCTCCCCCAAAAAATCAAAACACACATCCAAAGAATAAACCTGTAAAAAGAGACATTTACAAACATTCAATATATTACTTACCATTAGAAGCGGTGGCCCTCCGACTCCCGGGGTAACAGGAAGCTCACGTACCTTGAAGACCTCCAACAGCATCCGATGCCATCCGCCATGAAGATCCGGATCAGGTAACCAAATCTTCTTTTTTCTTTCTTTAATCACCTTCTTCTATCTTTATCTGTAACCATTTCTTGATCTTCTTTATCTTCTTTCTTCATCTGTCAATCCAAAAAACCCCATGGTAAATCCCAACTGATGTTGTCTCGTTGGCTTTTTGGTCTCAAATGAGGCGTCACAGCCTTAAATAGAGCTTGTGACGTCACATTTAGCCTCAAAATGGTTAACAGCCACCTGATTGGCTGTTAAAACCATGTTCCGACTTTAATTTATTTTTTTGACATGATGTCACTTAAAGGGAATGATGCCGGCCAATCAGAATGGCTGTGCTTCATTTGCCTATAAGATGACGTCACGAAGCTGGCGTCACATGGTATTTCAGCCAATCAGATCGTGGGAACCAATTCCACACTCTGATTGGCTGAAATACCTTGTGACACCGGCCATCTTGGATTTAGTGACGTCATCTTAAAGGCAAATTAAGCATAGCCATTCTGATTGGCTGGCATCATTCCCTTTAACATGACGTCACTAAATCCAAGATGGCCGGTGTCACAAGGTATTTCAGCCAATCAGAGTGTGGAATTGGTTCCCACGATCTGATTGGCTGAAATACCATGTGACGCCAGCTTCGTGACGTCATCTTATAGGCAAATGAAGCACAGCCATTCTGATTGGCTGGCATCATTCCCTTTAAGTGACATCATGTCAACAAAAAAAAAATTAAAGTCGGAAAATGGTTATAACAGCCAATCAGGTGGCTGTAAACCACTTGGAGGCTAAATGTGACATCAGAAGCCCTATTTAAGGCTGTGACGCCTCATTTGAGCCCAAGAAGCCGACGAGACAACATCGGTTGGGATTTACCATGGAGTTTTTTGGATTGACAGATGAAGAAATAAGATCAAGAAATGGTTACAGATGAAGATAGAAGAAGGTGATTAAAGAAAGAAAAAAAAAGATTTGGGTACCTGCTCTGGATCTTCATGGTGGATTGCATCGGATGCTGTTGGAGGGCTTCAAGGTACGTGAGCTTCCTGTTACCCCGGGAGTCGGAGGGCCACCGCTTCTAATGGTAAGTGATGTAGCAAGGTCCCCCCTGCCTATCAAGCCCCCCTCACCTTGCTAGTGATCGCGGGGGCCACCGAGTCCAATGGCGGTCCCGTCGGCCGATCACAAGAGTGGGAGCGGTGAGGACCTGGCTTCAAGGGGGTTGCCGGGGACGTGCGCGGCCGGTTGCCAGGGCCGCGATCGCGTTGTAAAGGCTTCCGGCGCTCCCGAAGCAGGGCGGCAGGGTGCCGCCATTCCCTATGTGGTCGCGCATGCGCAGTGAGTCCCTGCATGCGGCGGCCAGCCAGGGACATTGTGCATGCGCAGTGATAAGACTAGCATACCAGGGAAGGCTCTTGGAAGGGGCTACAAGTCTCATGAGCCTCAGCAGCGCCCCACGGGATGCCAGGGAGCCAATAGGGCTAAAGGATTGCTCTGGAGACAGATTGATATATTTTGCGGGCTTAGAGCAACGGCAGTTGGAGCTGGGAAATAGAAGGGGAAGGAAGGGTGTAGTGAGCAAGTGGCTCCTACACCAGGTAAGGTTCCCCAGGTCCCAGACAGGTCCAAACTCCCCACCAGGTTAGTGGGTAATTAATAAGGGATGGCCCCTAGGTTAGGGACTCTGCCCTTAGGTGCGTGTGGGGTGCAATCTTGTCAGGTCACGGCTGTCAGTGCTGTGAGGGCTGACAAGAGGGCATCGTTTGTAGATTGCAGTGCATTGCTGCAGGGGCTGGGAGTGCCAGTGAGTGCCAGGAGAGCTAGGGGAACGGATTAGGCCAGTAAACCCCTAGGCCCCAGGTAGGTCTTCACTCCCCAGCTTGTGGTGCTACAGGGACAGGCCCTAGGTTAGGGACACTGTCATCGTAGCACTAGTGATAGATAGGGACACAGCAGACGCTGCGCTTCCTGAGAAGAGACTTGGGCTCAAGTCTGTGATAAAGATACAGAGACTATCTCTAGGGTTGGGCGCAGATCATGGGTGTTGCTGCAGAGGCCATCCGGGTGGGATCGCCCCGGACGGTAGTTCCTGTGTTCATCCGTCATCCTTTGCGAAGCTCCGTTGCAGGCCCGAGCACTGGAGTGCTCGGCAGGTAACCCTTATCAACAAGTGCACCTATATTATTCCCATGGGACTAGTGGCTGCGCAGTCACACATATCTTCTCCCTTAAGGGTGCAGACGAATTGTGTATGTGTTTACTGGACACGGTGTGGGATCACCTGGTGAAGGGGGTAGCGTCCTGCGAGACGCATTAGTTAGTGTCTCCTCTAGAGAGGGACACCTGTTGATCTGTTGATGTTATATGCAAGTACGTTTCCTATGCTCACAAGTAAAGGTATTGGTGGTTATACATACTGTGTGCTGAGTGATATATATTGTCCTGCGAGGAACCACTCCCCCTCTGATGGGAGCCATCGCAGGTGGAGGCGCTGCACCGAGTACAGGGTTACTCATAATATACTTGCCCCAGGTTCCCTGTGGCGGAAGCTCAGCCCTCCTGTGAGCCTAACAGGTAAAGCACCACACCCGGTAACAGTAGGTTCTCCGCACTCACATTATATCTGCGATTGAGTGGGGGAATACCCGTTACAGTAATATATTGAATGTTTGTAAATGTCTCTTTTTACAGGTTTATTCTTTGGATGTGTTTTTTGATTTTTTGGGGAGGCACATTGACTGATAATATATTAATCTGCTCCTCTTTAGGGTACAGATTAATACATTATTATGACAATATTTGGGGGGCATTTCTCGCTTGGTATTGCTGTTGCTTTTTTTCATTTCAGTTTATTATGTGGATGTGATTGTTTGTTTTTTCATGCTTAATGCTAATAAAAGGTTTGCGATTGGTGTTCGTTTGTAGTTAATGTTATATTATGTTAGATAATGCGTTTTATGGTTATTTCAGATATTGTTAGAATTTCTTTCTTTGTATTTTAATGTTTAAATTCATTAATGTTGTAGTAATTAATTGTTTTGATTGGTTAGTGTTAATATTCATTTTGAGTTGGTTTAGGAATTAATTGGTTTGATTGGTTAATGGTTTAATTAATTCATTGTTGATGTTGTTATTGCTTGTATTGATTGGATTTGCTGGCTACTGTTTTTATTTAGTGAAGTGTTTTTTTTTGCAGTTTAGTTATGTTTTATTATTGTGTGTCTTGTGTATTAATGTATTGTAATTAGGGTGCCCATTGAGTGCTATAGAGGCTTATCATGCCCATATTATTATATGGGTATGATGTACCACTATACTACTCAATGGGTACAGGGTGGGTATAGTCAGTCAGGGTTGGGTGCTTAGGCTTCCCGGGTTTGTATCGGGTCAGGGTGGGTTAATCCCTTAATGACTACAGCGGTTAGTAACCGCTAAGGTGATTAAGGGGTTAGGGGCCTAGGAATGCCTTTATTATTTATATACTGTATATGCTTTCTAGCTACGGAGGACAGAGGGACCTGCTGTTTTGGTAAGTATAACTGTATTTATTTACTTTATTTTTGTATGCTAATGCAGTGTTTAATAATGGGCAAATAATCTATTTTCCATATCTGGATAATAGTTATTTTGCCCATTACTGTACTATATGGGTTTGGGCAGAGGGGGGGGGGGGCGTGTATTGATGTTTATTACAATATTTATTAATATACATTTCTTTCATAGTGTAGATGTGCAGGGGGTCTCCGGAGCTGAACGTGGTTCAGCTCCGGAGACCCCCTGCACATCTACACTATGAAAGAAATGTATATTTAAATAAATAATTTTCGGGCGACATTTCAGCTGGCAGAGGCGTCTCTCTCAGAGCCGCTCTCTCTGCAGCAGAAATGAATGGCCGGTTAAGGCCTTTTCAGAGGCTCAATGCTCTTGCTGGCAGCAACTTGCCCGTTTTTGGAATTTTGCTATCACACGTAATCGAGTCTTTCTGAATTCCGTGATAGCAACACCCAAAAAAACGGCATTTTAAATGCCCTGGCGATAATTTTTATCAACCCTCTCTGAATGAGGCCCTCAGAGTTTATTAAAGTGTATTTTAATATGTTTTAATATTCGGAACCCATGCCCAAACAGGCAGCCCGTGCAAACCCAGAGGCGCCGGTATGTCTGCTGAACATCAGAGTTCAAACCAGCCAGAGGATGCCCAGATGTGTGAACAGCATTTGGTTAGCGGGGAAAGGTAGAGTACTAGGTCCGGAGATCAATGGCAGTCCTCCAGGATGCCACTTGTTCTGCCAGACCTAGGGGCGCCTGCCCAGTAGGTGGCATTGGGATAGCTGGGTGGAGATGTGGCAGGCTTGCAAATGTCCCTTGGCTATTTAAAATTTCCCGCTGACCCGGCTTTTCTACCTGGCTTTGCTCTGATTGGCTGCTTGAGAAAGTTCCCGTGCTCTAATTGGCTATATGGTCTGATTCTATTTTATGAATGAAGCAGGGAATACTATAAGAAGCCATGAGTCAATCAGATTGTGTGTTCCCCTTTAGTCATAGCCGAAAGAGCACGGGTGGGCTTTTCAAAGTTGCTTTGTTCGAAATAGCAAGGCAACTGGCTTCGATTTCAAGCCTGAGAAGCCTGCCCGGCAGAGACTAAGTCCTGATTTTGCTCCCAAGTTCTCTGAAATGAATGCAGTGGTCATGGCTTGGATTTCATGCCAATTTGAGTTTCAGGAAATTCAGACTGACTCACGGTCAGGAGGGACCAAGTTCTCAGAAACGAACGTAGCGGTTGCGGCTGGGATTTCATGCCGATTTTAGTTCCGGTTAGGGTAAAACTCTCCCATAGCGTTCCCTGCACCTAGGAAAGTCTAGTTTTAAACCCCAGACTCCCAGTAAGTGTGTCTTTTCGCCTGTATTTTGTGTTTCACTTTGTGTATGTTAATTTATGCTGAATAAATTACAATTTATTTATCTACCTGGTTTTGCTCAATGAATGATCCTGGTGAAAAGGTGTAAATAACCTGGTCTCCAGTGACAAAAGTCCAAACAACAAATGTGTCATTCTTTTTTTCTTAAATCTAAGTATGATAAAATAATAAAAATAATAATAGCATGTTCTTGTATAGCGCTGCTAGTTAGACATAGTGCTTTACAGAGACATTTTGCAGGCACAGGTCCCTGCCCTGTGGAGCTTACAATCTATGTTTATGGTACCTGAGGCAAAGGGAGATAAAGTGACTTACCTAAGGTCACAAGGAGCCAACACTGAGAATTGAACCAGGCTCCCCTGCGTCAAACTCAGTCCCAGTCAGTGTATTTTACTCACTGCGACACTCCTTCTCCCATTTCCATTTCCATTTTGTAGTAACAGTTGAGCAAAGAGAGGTATTTTCATCTTGCATCTTTTTACATCTACGTATCTTGGCCCATTCCATCAACTTTTTTGTTTTTGCATAAGTTGGAGATTTAGGTTACTGTAAACAGTAACATCGTTTCAAATTTGGAATAAAATCAAAACCATAACCCCCCTAAATTAAGCTTCGGCAAACAAGTACCAAGACACAAAAAAAATTATATTAGAGAAGGTTTTTATTACCCTTTTGTTCCAGCACTTCCAGCATTGAATATATTGTATAAGAATGTTACAACGGATCTAACAATTCATTTTCATGGCAATAGGTGAGAAAAGAAGTCTGATCCAGAAAGTATTTATTTATATGAAGGAATATTGTAGGATTTTGTGTGGGTATAGTAATGTCAGAATATAGAAATCATTGCAAGTTAGCAATCTCGAAATATAAAAAAAAAACGTAACCATGATAAAATATAAGCATGCATGATGTTCCCTTACTATATACACAGATATTGTTATAACAGACTTTCGTGGGAGGCTTTAGTTCTAATGAAATCACTCAAGGTTATTTTTATTTTTTTATCTTGCTTTACTAACTTAAAATTCCTATTAAATAAAATAATTTTAAACAGTAACTGTGGACATGAAAAGATGTATGATTATGAAGAATAGTACTAATTAGTTGATCAATTTGTTGCTATCAAGAGTTTCTGAGTGCTCCTCGTTGGATGGCATGCTTTGAAAATAAAATTGTGTGCACATTTCTCCCAATTTTGAAGTACCCACTTCACTCAATCCCTCTACCCCAAATAAAACATTAAAATACCTACAACCTAACAATACACAGGGATAGGTCCAGGTAAGCAGGGAAGGAGACAGGGGTGTGTTGCAAGGTAATAGCTCGCAGCCGCTGGGGGGTGGAGCCAGCAGTGTGTGAGGGCTGGTAATATGATCGGGTGCGCGTGCCCACTGTAAGGGTACTGTGCGCACGTCCCAACTGCGTGCGCGAGCGTGCGGCGTGCACCGCGGAGGAACGGCTCGGCGAGGAGGAACAGGTGAGAGACCGAGGGAGCGGGGAGTCAGGGCAGAGAGCCGCCGTGGGGACTGTTGTGACGGGGACCCGCAGAGAGGTGCGTGTCCCCCGATCCGTTATAGTACCCCCCCTTGAGGACCGGACTCCAGACGATCCTCCCAAGGTTTGTGAGTAAATTTCCGACGAAATTGCTTGAGAAGAGCAGGAGCATGAATATGATGACAGGGTACTCAGGAGCGTTCCTCCGGACCATATCCCTTCCAATGAACGAGGAACTGAAGTCTGCCCCTGGACCAGCGTGAATCGAGGATGGAATGGACTTCAAATTCTTGTTGTCCTTGTATTACGACAGGATTGGGTCTCCGAGAACGATCCGGGAAATGTACATTTTGAACAAAGAGTTTCAGAAGTGACATGTGAAAGACAGAGGGTATCTTCATGGTGGGAGGGATCGAAAGTCGATATGCTACGGGGTTGATCCCTTCGAGGACCTTGAAGGGACCCAAGAATCTAGGAGCCAACTGGGAAGGAGTTTTGAGCTTGATATTTTTTGAAGATAGCCAAACTCTGTCTCCAGGTTTGTATTCTGGCCCCACCTGACGTCGTCGGTCTGCTTGTGTCTTTTGCTTTTGGACGGACCCTTGCAAGGCTCTTTGAATCTTTTTCCAAGAGTTCTGTAGATCGGCGACGTGAGTATCTGCTGCAGGAACACCAGAGGAGAGGGAGGAGAGGGAGGAGAGGGGAAGACTGCTGGGATGGAACCCATAGTTTATGAAAAAAGGCGACTCTTGCGTGGACTCATTCTTCCGTGAATTCATAGTGAACTCGGCCCAGGGTAATGGGTCCACCCAATTGTCTTGAGATTCTGACACATAGCATCTGAGATACTGCTCCAAGGTCTGGTTCATTCTCTCCGTCTGGCCGTTGGTCTGCGGGATGTAACCCGAGGAGAAGAAAAGGGAAATGCCAAGTCTCTGAGAAAATGCTCGCCAAAACTTAGAGATGAATTGAGTAGCTCTGTCAGAAGCAATGGAAAATGGTACACCGTGTAACCTAAACATTTCTTTAGAAAAAATGTCAGCCAAGATAGCTGAATTGGGGAGATTCTTGAGGGGTATAAAGTGAGTGTGTTTAGAAAACCTGTCCACTACCACAAGGATCGTATTCATCCCCTTAGAATTTGGAAGTTCCACAATAAAGTCCATGGAGATATGCTTCCAAGGCCGTTCCGGAATAGGAAGAGGCAGGAGGAGGCCATAAGGTTTGTGTCGGGCGGACTTGCTCTGGGCACAGACTGGACAAGCTCTGGTGAAATCAAAAATGTCCTTGTTTGTTTTAGGCCACCAAAAGGTCCGTTTAATAAGATCTGCTGTCCTCTTGAAGCCTGGATGATCAGCAGACCTAGAAGAATGCCCCCACAGTAGGATCTTGTGGCGAAAACGTGGAGCAGCATACAAACGTCCTTCTGGCACCTTAAATCTTCTTGGGATATGAGCCTGGGCTTTATTGATCTCATCCAGGATATCAAAATTATTGGCGGAAATAATATACTTTGCGCGGAGAATCGTCTCTGATGATTCGTTAGATAATTCCTCCGTAGAGAATTGGCGAGACAGAGCATCGGCCTTGATATTCTTGGTCCCTGGAATATATGAAATCGTGTAATTGAAACGAGAGAAAAACAGTGCCCAGCGTGCTTGACGGGATCCCAGACGACGAGCCCCCTCAATGTACAATAAGTTTTTGTGATCAGTGAGAATAGCTATTGGCTTCTTGGTACCCTCGAGGAGACGTCTCCATTCCTGGAGGGCTAATTTGATAGCCAAAAGTTTACGGTACCCGACATCATAATTTCTCTCGGCCGAAGAGTATTTCCTGGAAAAGAAGCCACACGGGTAGAGTTTCTCTTGAGGAGATGATCTTTATGAGAGTACTACCCAAGCTCCCACATCAGAAGCATCTACCTCTAGGGTGAAAGGAAGAGATGTATCCGTATGCCGAAGGATGGGTGCGGAAAAGAAAGATCTTTTGAGGAACTCGAAGGCTTTGATGGCTTTAGCGGACCATGCTGTCGGATCAGCACCTTTCAAGGTCAGAGCAGTAATGGGTAGAGCAATAGTGGAGAAGTTACGGATGAATTTTCGGTAGTAGTTAGAAAAGCCAAGGAAACGCTGAACGGCTTTTAGAGTTCGGCAATGGCCAATCAAGAATGGACTTCAACTTCTCAGGATCCGTGGTGAAACCTTTATCAGAGATTATATAGCCAAGGAAGGCAGTGGAAGATTGGTGGAAGAGACATTTCTCCATTTTCGCGTAGTGTCTATTAGCACGAAGCCAAGAGAGAACCACCTTGGTGTGACGAATGTGCTCTTCTAGGTTCTTGGAGAAAATGAGGATATCGTCTAAGTATACGATGACAAAAATTCCCAAAATATCCCAGAAGATATCATTCATAAATTCTTGGAAGATGGCAGGGGCATTACAGAGGCCGAACGGCATCACTAGGTATTCATAATGACCCGATCGCGTGTTAAATGCAGTTTTCCATTCGTCACCGTCTCGTATTCGGATTAAATTGTACGTTCCTCTCAGGTCGAGCTTGGAAAATATAGAGGCTCCTTGAAGCCAGTCAAAGAGTTCTGAAATTAGAGGAAGAGGGTACCGGTTTTTAACCGTTATCTTGTTAAGCCCACGAAAGTCAATACAGGGTCTTAAAGATCCATCCTTCTTTTTCACGAAGAAGAAAACTGCCACGGCGGGGGAGGTGGAATTCCGAATAAACTCTTTCTTAAGATTCTCCTGGATGTAGGTGGCCATAGCTTCGGTCTCGGGCACAGATAAGGGATAAGACTTAGACTTGGGGAGTATGGTTCTGTGAATTAATTCGATGGGGCAGTCGTAAGGACGGTGGTAGTATCTCAGCCTGGGTCTTGTTAAATACATCTAAAAAGTCACGATATACCTCTGGCAAGGTAGAGAGATAAGAAGAGGTGGTGTCGAGGCCAGCAAGCACGGTAACGGGAGGAGTGTCTGTCTTCTCCAAAGTAGAAGCCCACAGGATCGGTAGTTTGTTGGTCCAATCAATACACGGGTTGTGAAGCTGGAGCCACGGCAATCCCAGAATAACCTGGACAATAGGAGAGTGGAAAACATCAAAGATGATGACTTCAGTATGACCATCCGTGGTGGTCAGGGTAAGGGGAATAGATTCCCAGATAATGAAGGCTGGTTGGAGCGGTCGACCATCGATAGCCTCCAGGTCGATGGGAGACTTCTTCTTGACTAACGGGATTTGGTTGTTGCAGGCATAATCGTGATCCAAAAAATTACCACCAGACCCGGAGTCGATGAAGGCTTTAACCTCTACTTTAAGATTAGGCCCGCAAGAGTTATGGGGAGTAGAATCCTTTTTGGTAGCTCTTTGGGTGAAGAGGGGCAAGGACAAATGGTACCCAGTAGCCTCTACCTTTACTGGGCGTTCTCGTTTCCCGGTTTCAGGCGACAGTGACCGGGGAGCCGCAGTAGTAGCAGAGACCTTCCTCGCGGCGGCGTGTTCTCTCAGCGGTCTGAAGCTGTTGGCTATGAATTTGCATCGGTTCAGGGGCGTCCAATGCAGGAAAAGCCAAGGGAGGAGACCTAGGAAAAATAGGCAAGGACGAGAGTGAACGGGGACGCTGGCGCTCGTGGCGTCGTTCTTGTATGCGCTGGTCCATCCAGATGCTGAGAGAAATGAGATCCTCTAGAGAAGAGGGCCGAATATGGGTTGCTGGTCATCCTTGAGGGATTCGGACAAATCCTGCCAGTATGCCGCGGCGAGGGCCTTATCGTTCCACTGGGTCTCTGCCTCGATGGTGCGAAACTCCAACGCGTATCTTGCAGCCGACCTGCGACCCTGGGAGAGATGAAACAAGGAAGAAGCGGCAATCTCCCTACGCGCTGGTGTGTCAAAGACCTGCTGGAACTCTCGCCGGAATTTGGGATAATCTTGGGTTATGTCTGGTCTGTGTTACCAGAGGGGAGAAGCCCAAGCAAGAGTGTCGCCAGTTTGCAGGGCATAGACATAGGCCACTTTAGTACGACCAGAGGGGAAGCGAGACGCGGACATTTCGAACTGGACATCACACTGGTTCAAGAATCCCTGGCAAGTAAGGGGATCCCCGTCATACCGGTTGAGAGGTGGAATACGTGGCTCCGGATTGCCCACAGGTAGTGAGCCGGGGTGATGGTGCAACTGGGGATTCCCGTAGGGAGAGGTTCAAAAGTTTTTGCTTAACAGTGGTGAGTTGGTCACTTAAAAATTGCCAGTGTTCCATAGTGACACCTTGGCCCACCTCAGGGGGGTCTGCATTTGTTGGGCTCTGCATAATGTAACACCTGTATGCCCGCAGACCTGGCCAGTCCCCAGTACTGAGGTGGGTAAGGGTATAACACACACCCACAGCTGGAGTGCCCGGAGTGTGGTAAGGTGCGTTGCAGGGCCTGGTAGAAAAAAAGGGTTAACGAGATACTTGCTGAGTCCGGGGTGCCAGAGGTACGGAGATCCAGATCCAAGAGCCATGGGTCAGGGGCAGGAGGAAGCAGTGTAGTGAGGTCCAAAGCAGAGTCCAGGGGTAGCGAGGTACACGTAGTCAAACAAGCTGAGATCCAAAGGTATCCAAACAGGGGCAGGGACGTGAACAAGAGCTGAAACAGATAACAGGGCTTGGCATAGACACTGCCCACAGGAGTCACAGAGAAGCTATGCAGAGCAAGGAAGGAGAGGGCAGACAGGGGTTATAAGGGAAGGAGGACCAATTGTAGCAAGGGATGGAGCGGACGTCTGTCTGTGTGATTGCAGGTAGAGGTCCAGGTAAGCAGGAAAGGAGACAGGGGTGAGTTGCAAGGTAATAGCTCGCAGCCGCTGGGGGGCGGAGCCAGCAGTGCGTGAGGGCTGGTAAGATGATCGGGTGCACGGACCCTCTGTATGGGTACCGTGCGCGCGCCCCGGCTGCGTGCGCGAGCGTGCGGTGTGCGCCGCGGAGGAACGGCTCGGCGAGGAGGAACAGGTGAGAGACCGAGGGAGCGGGGAGCCAGGGCAGAGAGCCGCCGTGGGGACTGTGGTGACGGGGACCCGCAGAGAGGTGCGTGTCCCCCGATCCGTTATATTCATATATTGAACTATATTATTTGTCAAAATATTGAGCATGTATATATAGTTATTATATATTGCAGGTTGCATATTAGCTATGAAGAAGCTACAAACCACATCTTTAGTCATTATGAATAGAGCAAGATAAACAAGTATTGCTATTTCACTTCATATTGTTAATAAATTATTATTTTATGTTATTGGTGAAGGAAGCCCTTTCTTAAAATCTAATGTCATATTTTGGGACCAACGGGGTTCAAATAAATAATTAATTCTATATCCTATTTCATTTTGTAATGTTGATTTTTGTTACACATTTTAGAACTCAATATGATTTTGATTTTCTGAGCATATTTGTTATCTCAAAATATGAGGTACTTAATGTTGTGGAACATTCTCACATTTTCAGAAATATTTGTTTTAATCATATTTCCAATATCGAACGTTATGTCAGTTCTGCTTCAAACCAAAACTACAGTAAGTGCAAATCTTTAACCGTGTAGAATGTCAATTTTAATAGACCCGATGTAAAATACGGCTAGTTGTCACATTTTACTTCTGATGACAGTGTTTGACAAGGTAAAATTTGCAGCAACTGTACTAAAATACACCCCTAGATTTTTTTGCATACAGTATGTACTACAGTTTTAAGACAAGGTTATGCCTGTTCATCTTTGATTTGGCACAAGGGCAGAACACCTGAATTGTAGGAAGAATTCTTAGAACTTGTCCAAGGCCCAATTTAGATACTACTGTATATTTGAACGAAATCCAAATGACACATATAATTCTGCCTTCTGCTGTACAGATATTTATCATGAAAACACAAACCATGTCACTGATGGTTTTATTTATATGAGAAAACGTCAAACAATCAGGCTAAATATTTGTAACTATTCAAATATCCTCTGTCAATGGATTACAGAAGATTGTTATAATATCATTTCTACACTTCATAAACTAAAAATATGTAGAATCATTTTGAAGGAAGTATTTTTTTTATTGAACTTTGAAACTATACTTAAAATTATTTTTATGACAAACCCTACAAAGCATAAACGCACTTAGGAATACATTGAATTATTTTTGGCAAGTATAAAAGAGCATTGCCCACACATACAGATAACCAGCAACCGTCACTATTATTTTTAGAAATAGCAGCATTCATTATTTTCAACAGCTTACATATTTCATGTTTGCTAGGCTAATTAATAGTTTAACCCTTCCATCCATAACACAAATACTGTATGTTTGTATCATTCAGCTGAAATTACACTCCCTTTCTACTCTCCTATAAAGGCATTCCTGTAGTCCGGATAAACTATCACCCTGACAATCAAATTGGAACAAAAGCTTAAATGATAACACTGCAATAATGACTATAGTTTATTGTTAAAGCAAGCCTGTGGAAATAGTTTCTTCTCTTTCTTTTTTACAGCCAATTTAAATAAGGTAACCAACTTTCAAAAACTAGGATATATTAACAGGACCACTTTGGCAAATGTTAAAAATCAATTGTATTTTTGCAATTAGTGTTCAGTTAATATTATTTCTAGAATGTATCTGAAAGTTGGCACAGTTTCCACACCAATTGTTTTTCTGTGATTGTGAGTAGAGCATGGCATAATACACAATAATACGTGTTCTCTGCAGACATCTCAGAAAGGTATATATTTCATGGAGGCACATTTCCAAGGTGTAATTTCGGGGTCTAATTTCAACTGAACAATTTTAGTAATGTAGCATCTAGTTTTTCAGGCCCCAATCAAGCAACAATAAAATGTACAATCCCACCCAAAATCAGTTTTGCGCGAATTCATCATATGACAGAAAAGGAATTGAGGGGAAAGAAGAACGTATTGGGGGGACAGAAGAATATGGTTATGGGGGAGAGAAGAAGGTATTGTGGGGAGTAAAGGTATTCTGGGGAGAGAAGAAGGAATTGTGGGGTAGCGAAGAAGGTATTGGGGAGCATAGAAGTAGTTATTGGGGGAGACAAGAAGGTATTGGGGGAGAGAAGAAGGTATTGGGGGAGAGAAGAAGGCATGTGGGGAGAGAAGAAGACGGTATTGAGGGGGGAAAGAAGGTATTACGGTGGGGAAGGAGGTTTGGGGGAAGAAGGAAGTATTCAGGGGGGAAGGAGGTATGGGGAGAAGAAGGTTTAGGGGAAGAAGGAGGTTTGGGGTTAAAAGGAGGTATTGGCTCGAGAGATTGTTGGTTTATCTTCACGACTCCACCAATAGATTTATTGATACAAGGGAGCCCTGGTTCACACACTTTCATAAGTAAATAAGATTCTAGGTAATATTTGGATCTATTGGAGTCCTAATGCGGAAGGAATATATATAGGAATATATAAAGGAATATAAAAATAATGATTCCTGCGCTCCTACCAATTAGGCTAAGATAAAATAATATTCTCATGAAAAAGGGTATTTTGTTAAACCCTTTGGCCAAAGCATTTGTAAGCCTGCATGCCACGTCACAGCATACCCGTTAATGCAGGTAACTACATAATACTGTATATACATGTAATAATTGTCCCGTGGACTTTTGAAAAATTCCCTGGCTCATCTGCTTTACATATCAATTACTGAGCCCTTACCAATTTTCAATTAGTGCAGGTATAATACACCCCAGTGTCAGTCTGGACATCACCCTCCATTGAATGGTAGGTGAATGTGTAAGGCTGACAGAGAGATGTATATGTGTAAGTTGTATTATATTCACACCAGGGAATATGTGCACCCTGTTTACCTTTATAGCAAAGGTAAGTATGATACTGACTTTAGCCAGATTTTAATTGCCCTACTCACATAAGCTCATGCTTTATTTAACCCCTTCAGGGCTTTAACACTTTTTTCACCAGTCCACAGGACAATTATTACATGTGTAATGGGTATTCCCCCATACAATCGCATATAATGTGTGTGTGCGGGGAACTTAGTGTTACCAGGTGTGATGCTTTACCTGTTAGGCTCACAGGAGGGCTGAGCTTCCGCCACGGGGAACCTGGGGCATGTATAATACTACGAGTAACCGCATACTCGGTGCAGCGCCTCCACCTGCGATGGCTCCCACCAGAGGGGGAGTGGTTCCTCGCAGGACAATATATATATATATATATATATATATATATATATATATATATATATATATATATATATATATTACTACACATACACAGCACGTAAACCAACCAATGACTTTACTGACAGCAACCATAAGCATATACACATATACCAACAGGTGTCCCTCCCTAGAGGAGACACTAACTCGGTGTCGTGCAGGGCGCTACCTTCACCTCCATGATCCCACCCAGTGTCCAGTAACCCCACAAAGTATTACCCCACCCTCAAGTAAGGTGTATATGTGTGACTGCGCAGCCACTGTGTCCCTGGTGAAATGTGATAAGACTCGTTGGTGCACTTGTAGATTATCTGCCGGGCACTCCGGTGCCCGGTCCTGAAACTGGCTTCACAAAGGATCAGATGAGCTACTACACGACATCCAGGATCCACCCGTGTGGTGATCCGTCCGGGGCGATCCCACCCTGAAGATAGTCCAGCTCTCTTTAATGGTGGAGACTTGAGCCCAAGTCTCTCAGCAGGAAACGCAGCGTCCGCTGTGTCCCTAACTAGCAAACGGCTAATGGGGCAGGGTCCCTAACCTAGGGCCTGCCCCTATAGCACTCAGCTACTGGTGACTCAGGGCTATCTGGGGCCTAGGGGGATGCTGGCCTAGTGCAGGGAGTCACTGACTCCTGCACTCTACCTCCTTCCCTTAGCTGCTTCGGTCACTAACTGAACTGCGTGCTCCAAGCCCACGAAATGTATCTATCCCTGAGCAGGGAGATACTGTAGCCCTATTGGCTACCTGGGGTCATGTGGCTCTGCCCCTGTGCACCCTGGGGGCTGACTGCTCTCACTGTGCATGCGCGACCTGTATGTGGGCCTCCCGGCGCTCCTAGCCCCTGCGCATGTGCAACACAACTGTAATGGCGGCGCCCTGCACCGTGAGCCGCCGGGACCTGCAACGCGATTGCGGCCCTAGCAACGGGCTGCGTGCGTCCCCAGCAACCGGCCGCATCCGTAGGAGAGGCACGCTATGCTAGCGCATGCCCCCGCACTTCACCCCGAGCGGCTCTGTGAGTAACCGGATGGGGGGCTCTGTGCACTGACAGGGGACCTGGCTACATCCTCCCCCTTGTTAGAAACCCCAACGTCATCGCTTGGGACACAACTCAACCATGTGCAGAAATTATATAATAAAAATGCATTTCAAAATATAACTTAGCACATTACATGACTTTATACGAGGTTGCATAATTCTGTGAGCATCACAATCACAGATTGGATCTTGCTCCGAGACCACTGCTGAGCCTCATAATGGGGTGCCCCAATTTGATCATAGTAAAAGAGTAAACAACACTGTATGGTGCTCTAGCACAGACCTGAGCACTTGCTGGGTAATTACATATTAGGACATAATTCCATATCCTTGAAGTGTCCCACGTTTAAATGGACCCTCTATTCATGTCACACCATTTCCATTGCATCAATAAGCAGGAAGAGCAACATCTCTTGATTGATGAATACTCACACTTGCTTGTGTCCAGTCTCATACACTGAATAGGATTTCTGTGGTGTAAAAGGAGCAAATCACTCACTGTTTGTAGAAGGGTCTTCTGTGGGTCTTTTCTTCCATGGATGTGTGCTGCCTGTTCTCCAGAATATTCACAGGTTCGGCAGGGAGAGATGGAGCACTACGGGAAAAACTGCTAGAGAGTGTGTTCCCAATAAAAAGGTTTATTGGATCAGAGCATAGTACACAAAAAATGAGCCCTAGGGCCCCCACCAACGCGTTTCAAGCTTACGCTCTTTCTCAAGGTGCATGCAGGTGGGGGCCCTAGGGCCCTAGGTGGGGGCCCTAGGGCTCATTTTTTGTGTAATATGCTCTGATCCAATAAACCTTTTTTATTGGGAACACACTCTCTAGCAGTTTTTCCTGTAGTGCTCCATCTCTCCCTGCCGAACCAATTTGATCATAGGTTACCCGAGTTGGAGGGTACCTGACTCTTTGGCTCCTTCGGAGCTGTTCTTCTGCAACTCCCTCGGGGGAGTAATAAACACAGTCCTGAGGCTCAGCCTCTTCCCTTGAGGGGAGAAATGTCTCTGAACAGTCTCTGTTAGGCACAAAGCACAGGCTCTGTGGATCCAAAGGCTGGCCTGTTGGTGCCACCTTAGTAGGCATTGGCCTACGGGGCCCTTTACCCATAGCTCCTCCGGGAGATGCCCCTTCTGTGGAGTAGTCCCTTTGAGAGGGTCCTTCCATAGGATCTTCAGGAGTTTCAGAGTGGGTCTCGTTATTGACAGTCTCTTGATCCATCTCTGATAAGTCGGACTCACCGTTGAGCGGTGTGGCCAGTATCTCTGTTTCCTCATCTCCCACTTGTGGAATGGGGAGAAGATGATTACGGTGCCATACCTTTACCCGGCCTTCAGTGTCTTTGATGCGATAGAATCTCAGATGCCTGGCCTCCCGGTCTATTTCATATACCCCGTCTCTCCATCGGTCGGCCAATTTGTGTTTTCCTGGGACTCCCAGATTTCGAAGCAACACAGCGTCCCCAGGACGAAGTTCCTGATATTTGACCTTATGATCGTATCGTCTTTTATTTCCAGCATTCAGCTTAGCTGTAGACTTCTCAGCCTGTTGATAGGCCTGCTGTAAACTGTCTTTAACTCATTGCACTTATTTGAAATGGGTAGGATTGTGTATCCCATCCGTCGAGACTCTAAGACGTACATCCACTGGCAATCTCGCCTCTCGCCCAAACATGAGGAAGTATGGGGAGAATCCAGTTGACTCGTGTCGGGTACAATTGTATGCATGCACCAGGGCCTCCACGTGTCGACTCCATTCAGTTTTCTGAGCATTCTGCAGAGTTCCGAGCATGTCCAGTAAGGTTCGATTAAATCGTTCTGGCAGTGCATCTCCTTCGGGGTGTTACGGGGTCGTTCGTAATTTGGCGATGTTCAGCATTTTGAGCAGTTCTCGGATCAACGTGCTCTCGAAGTCCCGACCTTGGTCTGAGTGAAGGCGGTTGGGAAGACCGTAGTGCACAAAGTACTTTTCCCATAATATTTTTGCCACTGTGATGGCTTTCTGATCTTTGGTGGGGAAGGCCTGGGCATACCGTGTGTAATGGTCCGTGATGACCAGCACGTTGCATATTCCCCGGCTATCGGGCTCAATGCACAGAAAGTCCATACACACAAGGTCCATTGGGCCAGAACTCTTCAGATGGCCCATGGGAGCTGCTCTGGTAGGCAGGGTCTTGCGCTGTATACACCTAGTACAATGGCGACAGTGGCGTTCTACGGCCTCTCGCATCTTGGGCCAGAAAAAGCGGTCTCTGACCAACCCAAAGGTCTTCTCTACACCGAGATGTCCATGCTCATCATGTAGGGACTTCAACACCATGTATTGCAAGTTCTTAGGAAGGACTGTTGTCGCCTATCCGGGTGGTTGTGGTATTGCACCACCCGATAGAGTAAGCAGTTGTCTATTTCGAATTTATCCACTTCCCGCATGAGCAAGGCCACCAAGTCATTGGGAGCACGCTTCAGAAGGGCTGGGTTCTTCTTTTCAACGGCTTGCCTAATGATACTAACGACAGGATCTCGTATTTGGTAGTCTACCAGATCTTTCCACCGTAACACTTTGTCATGCGTTATGTTCATACCTTTTGGATCGCAGTAGGCGGCTGGGAAAGCCTGCGACTGGCATCCCAAAGAATCTGCAACCCTTAATTCTGAGAAGGCCACTTGATCGTTGACGATGTCGGTGGCAATCCCTTGAGCAGACACGATGTGCCCCACGTAGGTCACCGAGGTGTGATAAAACTAGCACTTGTCTAGGGACAATTTCAACCCTTCCTTTCCAAGACGGTCTATCACTTTAAGCAGACTTTCTTCATGCTCTTCCAGAGTTCTTCCAAAGACAATGATGTCGTCCAGGTAGACGAGACACTCCCGCGGGTTCATGTCCCCAATAGTCTTCTCCATCAGTAGCAGGGGCCCCACATATACCTTGGGGCATACGTGTAAATTGGTAGAACCCCAGGGGACAGACTAAGGCATTTTCTCCTGATCCTCTGCATTCATAGGTACCTGATAGTACCCGGATCGTAGATCGAGCACGCTGAACCATTGGCTTCCGTTCAGAGCATTCAGGATCTCTTCAATGCGAATAAGGTTGTGCTGATCCGGTATCGTACGATTGTTCAGGGTTCGATAGTTGACACACAGTCATACGGATCCGTTCTTTTTCCTCACTACCACTATGGATGACGCGTAGGGGCCCCGAGACTCCGTCAAAATCCCAGCGGTCTCCATTTCCTTGTATGACATTCCTCACATCGTCCACATCCCGTGGGGCGACATGACGAGAGCACTCCCGGAACGGGGTGGCATCACTCAGTCGAATGGCATGTTGGGTGCTGCGACTGCACCCCACATCTATCTCACTCGTGGAGAACACAGTCCGTCGTTTATTCAACTGGGTTGTCAGCCGCTCTTTCCACTCAGTGGGCAATGTCGACTCACCGAAGTTGAAGTTCAGATCGACTAACCGCGCATTCACTGCCGCCGCATTCACCTGGGGCGTTGTTTCCACAGGGCTGACTGGATATATGCAACCCAGACTCTGTCCGGCATCAAGTTCCATCGGGAATGGAGAGATGTTCTGCACTTACACGTAGGTTCGTGGAGGGATTTTAGTCGTCCACTCCCTCACCTCGGGTAGTACCCTATACCCTCTCTGAACTTCTTCCTCAGGGGTACTCTCCCGAGAGAAGAGCTGATCGTCCTCCTCTCACTCGGAGTAACAGCACCAGATGGCCATTCTTTGCACTCCCCCTGGTAATATGGTTGTCAGTCCGCGTTGACGATTGTAGAGATCCCCGTGACGCTCCAAGGCATATACCCGGTTGCACTCCTCTCGTAGGACAGGATCTAGGAGCGAATTGGCCAGCGGCAACTCGTTGGTCTCTTTCAGGTACGCTCTGATTATAGCTTGTACTATATCAGTGTTGGTTCCCAAGATGATTGGATACTTGCACTGGTCTTGTGGCTCCGGGCATACCATTGCCGCTACATGCACGGGGTGTTTCTTGCCGGTGTTCAGTTGTAGAGATCCCTGTGACGCTCCAAGGCATATACCCGGTTGCACTCCTCTCGTAGGACAGGATCTAGGAGTGAATTGGCCAGCGGCAACTCGTTGGTCTCTTTCAGGTACGCTCTGATTACAGCTTGTACTATATCAGTGTTGGTTCCCAAGATGATTGGATACTTGCACTGGTCTTGTGGCTCCGGGCATACCATTGCCGCTACATGCACGGGGTGTTTCTTGCCGGTGTTCAGTTGGAGTATTTCCAGTTGAACCCTTACAATCCCATTGATGGGGTAGTCTTCATTACTTAACCCCCTAACTTTCAAATGGTCGGCCGCTCTCTCAGGGGGCAGTGTCTGAGGTGCTGGTCATAGAACTTGCGGTATATGATGGTCACTTGTGATCCCATGTCCAGTAAGGCCAATGCATAGATCCCTTCCAGTACCACAGGCACGATGGTCGCGATGCCTACTTGACTGTAAGCTTCCCTTGGGGAGGCGTCATCACCGGGGCCGGCGTCAGAAGGGGCATCTGTGGTTCCAGGAGGGAGTTCTGAGTCAGACTCGGCCGTTTGTACTCGGCATACCATTGACCGGGCTGGGTTTCTTCTATCGGGAGGTTTTTCCTCCGGAGGGTCCTCCCTCTCCGGAAAAACGTTGGAGAAGTGGCCCTTCTTCCCGCAGTTGTAGCAAACTACGTCGCGGCGTTCAGGATGACCCTTGTATGTGTAAGATGACCTCTCGGGAACACGACCTTCCCTGGCAGGCGACTTGTGAGTCACATCCTCCTCCGGGGTGGAAGATTTCTTACCCTTTTGGGCAGAGGGAACCGAGGTGTCACCCTTAATGGTAGCTTTGGTCTTTTTGGATTCATGGAAATGTTGCTGCACCTCATGTCCTCTGATGTAACACAATAATTCCATGTAGCTGGGTGGTACTACAGCGACCGGTGCGGCCCGCATTATTATAGCTATGTTGTGATCAGGCAACGACCCCTTTAGTAGCTGCTTGAGTCGGTACCGGTCCGCTTCAGCGGCGGAAATGATATTTTTGGACAGGAGGGTACCCAGTGACAGCTGTAGTTTGCGAGCGAAGGCAGATAAATCCTCTCCTTCTTTTTGGCGAAGAACTTTGAACTGAGCCATTAGTTCAGCCGCGTCGTCTTCTCGGGGACTGAGTGAGCATTTCCACTAGTTCCTGTGTGGTAACTTCTCCTTCCACGTCACAATGCGTCCGTTCCGTCCGGGCGGCTTGGCCTCGGAGGCACTCAACCAGCCTCTGTCTTTTGCTGGCTTCGGAGCACGACCACTCCGCTATTGCTTGGAGCATATGGTCCCTCCATGCCTCGATCCCTTCGTCTCCTGCAGGCGTCGGCAGAATCCCAGAAAAGGCCTTTAGTTTCTGGTAGCTCTGTGCTTGGGTCGTGATGGTTACAGCTTCTACTAGTTGGGAGGCTATCATATTCAAGGAAAGTTCTCCACTATGGGGCTGACTACTGGTTCCAGCTCCTACGCTAGGCATGGTCGGGAGGCCGCCTGGCCGTCTATCAGGAGTAGGCAAGGTGGGTGGACTCCCCGCCCAGCTGCTGACTCCCCCAAAACCGCTCGGGAAGAAGGAGACCTTTGGGGGGTGAGTCCTGTGAGGAGTACTGGTGCCCGGTGGCTCGTGGTAGGTCCAGTACGGGCAGACGCTTCTTTGGAAGCCTGTGTGTCAGGATAGATCATGAGACAGTCCTCTGTGGAGGGCTCGGGTAGGTTTAATACATGGGGAACAGTCTTTGAGCATATGTCATATTCTGTGGCCATGAGGTAGGTGGTTCCCCGGCCATCAGCATCAAGTCTAAAGTCTATCATCCGGGCAGTGGCCAGTCCCGGACATTCCCGTACTTGGGTGTGTACTGTGTAGAAGCCCGTATCATTGGATACTCTGCCACTGCAACCACGCGCCTTGGGGACACGTGGCGCGCTAAGGCCCAGTCGATTACGTCTTGCTTTGATGTCACGGACATGATGGTGTTCAATTTGAACAAATTGATAAGGAATAGGGCACCCCAGGTAGAATCTCAGCAGTGCCTCCAAATGTAACGAGTATTCCCTCATACAATCGCATATAATGTGTGTGTGTGGGGAACATAGTGTTACCAGGTGTGGTGCTTTACCTGTTAGGCTCACAGCAGGGCTGAGCTTCCGCCACGGGGAACCGGGGGCATGTATAATACTACGAGTAACCGCATACTCGGTGCAGCGCCTCCACCTGCGATGGCTCGCACCAGAGGGGGAGTAGTTCCTCGCACGACAATATATATATATATATCACTACACATACACAGCACGTAAACCAACCAATGACTTTACTGGCAGCAACCATAAGCATATACACATATATCAACAGGTGTCCCTCCCTAGAGGAGACACTAACTCGGCGTCGCGCAGGACGCTACCTTCACCTCCACCGGATGATCCCACCCAGTGTCCAGTAACCCCACACAGTATTACCCCACCCTCAAGTAAGATGTATATGCGTGACTGCGCAGCCACTGTGTCCCTGGTGAAATGTGATAAGACTCGTTGGTGCACTTGTAGATTATCTGCCGGGCACTCCGGTGCCCGGGCCTGCAACTGGCTTCACAAAGGATCAGATGAGCTCCTACACGACATCCAGGATCCACCCGCGTGGTGATCCGTCAGGGGCGATTCCACCCTGAAGATAGTCCAGCTCTCTTTAATGGCGGAAACTTGAGCCCAAGTCTCTCAGCAGGAAACGCAGCGTCCGCTGTGTCCCTAACTAACAAATGGCTAATGGGGCAGGGTCCCTAACCTAGAGCCTGTCCCTATAGCACTCATCTACTGGTGACTCAGGGCTATCTGGGGCCTAGGGGGATGCTGGCCTAGTGCAGGGTGTCACTGACTCCTGCACCCTACCGCCTTCCCTTAGCTGCTCCGGTCAGCAACTGTACTGCGTGCTCCAAGCCCGCGAAATGTATCTATCCCTGAGCAGGGAGATACTGTAGCCCTATTGGCTCCCTTGGGTCATGTGGCTCTGCCCCTGTGCACCCTGGGGGCTGACTGCTCTCACTGCGCATGCGCGACCTGTCTGTGGGCCTCCTGGCACTCCTAGCCCCTGCGCATGCACAACACAACTGTAATGGCGGCGCCCTGCACCGCGAGCCGCCGGGACCTGCAACGCAACCGCGGCCCTAGTAACGGGCCGCGCGCGTCCCCAGCAACCGGCTGCATCCATAGGAGAGGCGCACTATGCTATCGCACGCCCCCGCACTTCACCCCGAGCGGCTCCGTGAGTAACCGGAGGGGGGGGCTCTGCGCACTGACAGGGGACCTGGCTACACATGTATATACAGTATAGTGTAGGTAACTGCTTTAACTGGTATGCCGTGATGTGGCATGCAGGCTTACAAATGCTTTGGCCAAAGGGTTTAACAAAATACCCTTTTTCATGAGAATATTATTTTATTTTAGTCTAATTGGTAGGAGCGCAGGAATCGTTCTTTTTGTTTTTCTATATGTAAGGCCTATCTTTTTACCTGCAGCAAACTTCTATAGGGAGGAGCGTGGTATTATGTACAGTTTCTCAAATATAGGATTATATATATATATAAAGCAGAAAATAGCCGTGTTAGTCCAGTTGCGATAGTGCAGAATAAATGAGTTCTTCAGTATTAGGTGATACCTTTTTTTATTGGACTAACAATTTATGTCATAGGACAAGCTTTCGAGAGTTCTCCTCAAACAGAAACAGAAACAGAAATTAGACAGCAGAAAACTTCACAACGATGTTAAAGACACTGATAATGGCACAAAACCGTGCAACAACAAATGTTGCAAACTCTGCAAACATATATGCCAAGATCCCACAGCCAGTCACAACCATAGAACATTCAATGTTAAAGGATCATACAGCTGCACATCCAGGAATATAGTGTATATGATTCAGTGCAACAAATGTGATCAAGTTTGCTACATTGGGGAAACCAGCCAAAACTACAAGGAAGAGTGAATATGCACAGACACTCTATACTCCATCACGAAGAAGGAAGATACTGCTCACCAGTGGGACATCACTTCTCACAACCAAATCATTCCACAAATGATTTAAAAATCAAAATCCTCAATGGAACGTTTAAATGCACCCAAGAACGGAAAACATTTGAACTCAGAACGATAAGACTCTTTGACACCAAAACCAAAGGACTTAATGCGGACATGGGTCTTCTCACACTCTATCAAAATTGTTTGTAATTATCCTGCTTGCCTCCATTCTTAGCAACACTTTCTCTCCCCCCCCAGCATCCCTCCCCACCTTCCCTTGTCACCGTCCCCTGGCTTCAAACACTTTTGACACCCTACCTTATCTACAGTACATACCTGTTGTTTTTTTTTTGTTTGTTTCTCTACACTGTTTTAGCCATAGAATCCTTTGTATATCAGTATTGCTTGACCTGAAGAAGAGAGGAGAACTCTCGAAAGCTTGTCCTATGACATAAATTGTTAGTCCAATAAAAAAGGTATCACTTCCTATACTGAGGAACTCCTTTATTCTGCACTATATACAGTATATATTGTATGGTATCGTATGGTTTATTATTGCTTTATGGGACAAGCACCCAATTGTTTCTACTTGCAAGTGGAGTGCTGGCTGCTTCTGTGGGTTCTATGTATATATATATACATATATATATATATATATATATATATATATAGTGGATGATAAAGAACCATAGGCACTCCGTCTGAGAAATCAATAGAATGGGTGCAAATCCTGTATGGTAAAATAGGCAATACGATACCGCATGTAGACGAATATCAAAGACAGCACTCCAGATGGTTGTCAAAAATAATGTATTAGTTCAACAAGACATCATTCCGGAATGATGTCTTGTTGAACTAATACATTATTTTTGACAACCATCTGGAGTGCTGCCTTGAGAAAGGTCCCACTGGGGGACCGAAACGTCGGTTAATGTGTCTTTTTTTTCAATACAAAAACTTGTGATCAAACTTACCAGAGTGCTGTCTCCTGATCTCGTGCTTCAAACGGTATTGTATGGTTTATATATATATATAGTATATAAATGTTAATAGTAGCACTGTATGTCTTGTACTTGTCTTATAACCCACGTCCCCTCCTCTCCCCTCCCAATATTATTTAACCCCCATTTCTTGTTCTGTAAAATGCGTTATGTGATGTAAGTTAAATATCTTGTGAATTTGTCTTGAAAATGTTAAATAAAAGGTAACAAAAAAAGAGGTATTGGGGGAGGAGGAGTTATGGGAGAAAGAGGTAATGTTACAGGAAGAGTAGGTATGGGCTTTGGGAGGAGAATAGGTATGGGCCTGGGGGGAGAGTAGGTATGGGCCTGGGGGGCAGACTAGGTGTGGATCTGGGAGGGAGAGTAGGTCTGGGCCTCATGGTGAGAGTTGGTAAGGGCCTGGTGGGAGACTCTGGTTGGGAGTCAGTATAGGCCTGGGGTCAGAGTGGCTATGGGCCCGGTGGGGGGTATTAGGTATGAGCCTGGGAGTGAGTAAGTATGGGCCATTGTTGGGAGTCAGTATGGGCCTTGGTTGGGATTCAGTATGGGCCTGGGGTGATTTGAATAGGTATGAGCCTAGGGGTCAGAGAGTAGGTATGGGCAAGGCCACTAGACCGGAAAGGAGAGCTAGGACAAATGGCTTCGGGGGTCCTGGCCGGCATTGGAAGTTGGACCCCAACTCTGGACAGGCTCAACGTCTTTGCCCGGCAAGACCCCGGCTCTCCCCAGCTGCGGGCCTCCCTCACTGACACTTTCCCACACCAAGCCTCTGACACCAGTGCCTCTCTGACGAAGCAAGCTGGGCACAGTTTTTGCACACACCAACATGAGAGAGAGGCCGGCATGTGCCAGGCTCAGAATCTCGACGTGGGACAGTCAATGAGAGAAGCCCGCAGCTGGGGAGAACAGGGGTCTGGCAACAATGAGAAGACATCAGCCAGGCAAAGAAGTTAGACCCATCCAGAGGTCGGGCCCAACTGCTTTGTCCAGCTGCCAGATCCCTGATCTCCCCAGCTGTGGCCCTCCCTTACTATCCTTGGCAGGGCCTCTCTCTGTTGTTGGCACATGCACCGACATGAGGGAGAGAGGCTGGACCGCACAGCATGGGAGAGAGGTAAGCCTGGAAAGAGGCCCCCAGCAGCTGGGGAGTAAGTATAGGCCTGGAGGGGAGTAAGTATGTGTCTGAGTGGGAGTCAGAATGGGTCTGGGGTGGCAATATATATGTGCATGGGGGAATGGAGGATAAGTATGGGCCTGGGGGGTTGAGTAGGTATGAGCCAATGGGGTTAGGTAGGTATGGGCCAAGGGGGAGAGTAGGCATTGACCTGGTGGGGGGAAGTATGTATGGTCCTGGTGAGGAGAGTAGGCATTGGTCTTATGGTGAGAGTTTTTAAGGGTCTGGGGGGGCAGAGTAGGTATGGGCTGTAGGGCAAAAGGATGTATGGGCCTGCTGTAGTTGTCAGAATGGGCCTTGGGGGAGGAGGGGAGGTATGGGCCTGTGGTGGGGACTTAAGGCAAAATCCCTAGAAATACTAAATGATGATGAGTTCAAACATTTGTGCAAATAAAAATCTAAGATACCACTTTTTTTTATTTCTTCCCAACATACACAAAGACATGGAGCATCCACCTGGGAGACTGATTATTTTGGGCCTCGATTCATTAACTACTAATTTATCAGAGAATATAGATTGTTTCTTACAAAAATATGTGCCTTCTTTGAGATCTTATATTTTATATCTTATATTAGAGATACCACAGACATAATTAATACACTAAAACATATTTCATGGCAAGATAGTTATATACAAACACACAAAAAAATATACGTCGCTGCACCAGACCAAACAACATAGAAACACAAATTACCTGGTGCATCAAAATAGGTAATGCAATATAGGGATACGCCTAACAGGGCCTCTATAGGTACACACAATGTGTGATGGTGGTGATGGGTTAATATCCTCCCTAGACCATATCAATAAGGTCACAGATGTTAGGGGATCCCAACAAAACCCACAACTCAGAAAGCGTATCCCTAGCTAAACCAAATCCTGCCGCAGGGTAAAAAACAAGCAGCAGGCGCAAAAGTAGGGGACCCGCGGTATTTAAATGCATCCAACAATGAAAAATATACCTCAGCACAGTATGCACTGCTGCATGTGCTAATGTGATGGAAATATAACCAGATGGGATGCAGTCACGGTGCATAGAGGATACATAGAGCTGCCCGCATGGATCGTATAGCATACAATTAAGACACACCACTAGGGAGAAATAAAGTGTCTCTGCAGTGTGTGCTGAGGTATATTTTTCATTGTTGGATGCATTTAAATACCGCGGGTCCCCTACTTTTGCGCCTGCTGCTTGTTTTTTACCCTGCGGCAGGATTTGGTTTAGCTAGGGATACGCTTTCTGAGTTGTGGGTTTTGTTGGGATCCCCTAACATCTGTGACCTTATTGATTTGGTCTAGGGAGGATATTAACCCATCACCACCATCACACATTGTGTGTACCTATAGAGGCCCTATTAGGCGTATCCCTATATTGCATTACCTATTTTGATGATAATACTAATATGCTCTAGTCTGCAGCCTGTTATATAGCGTTTTGATTACACTACAGCTATTTGGAACACACTGTGTCCAATAAGTACCGTTATCCTACACATCTGGGGATTTTATTAATGCACTTGTATGCATTTTTTATTGTGTTTCGTCGGTTTTTATAGTATAGATTATTAAAGTTTTGTTTATTTATTTACCAAGTAGTGTGACCTTTTTGACTGTGCATCCTACACTAGGATTTGGCTATTCACTGCCATATACCTTTATTGACATCACATTCATTGTGTCAATTACCTTGAGTGCAACTACAGGGGGCTGTATATAATCTCTTGATTATTAGTGTGATTCCAAGATAGTTATATATTAGTAACAGCTGATGTAACTTCATCATATACCTCTATCACTCATATAGAGGGATGTTGAGCAGTTGAACACATCCTTATAGCAGATAAATAACTGATACATTCTCAAATAGATTTCATCATAGAGAAAATAACATTTAGATTGGTTTAATGACAAATTTTATCTACAAAAGTGTGGTAATGCCTTGTAGACCAGGCTCACACTGAGTTATGCAAGCATCTTCATGGGCACTTGGGAAGATTACTTTATTTGGCCCAGCGGAGAATTCGGTGCAAGAAGAAACTACAGTGTACAGACAATATAAGCGCTATGTATATTAATGGCGCTATATAAATAAAGACATACAATGCAATATAGGAAGCAATTTATAGAACAAAAATAATAAAAAAAAGATGTGAACATAAACATATTAATAGAAACAACAGTCAAAAATAATCTGAAAAGTTTTAATATGTATTTTATTACTCAGTACAATCATGAATACCCTAAGTTAAAAATATTATTACCAAGCACTGGCATATGTTAAAAAATGACCCAGTATTAAGAGATCATATACCAGATAAACCTCAGATACTGTTTAGCAAAGCCCCCAATCTCAAAAGTAGGTTAGCCTCCACCACATTTGGAACAAAATAGAAATACATCAACCCTGACTGGTTAAATAGACGTAAAGGTTTTTTTGGGTGCATTTCATGCAACGCCTGTCTATATAAACATAACGATAAACTGAAATGTAGCACTAATATAACAGGAGAAGTGTTTACTATAGAAAGTTATATAAATTGTAGATCAGACTATGTAATCTATATGTTGGAGTGCCTCTGTCGCCTCCAATATATAGGACACACTTCAAGACCTCTATGAGTGTGTATATTGGAACATTTGAGAAACCTTAATAAGAAATTGTTAACCCAAAATGTTTCAAAGCACTGCATTCATCACCAAACTATGGGGCCTATGCAGAGAGCAGCGCTATTTCAAAACTCGCCATTTTTTGGAGAAATTCGCGCAGAAAACAGCAGAAAATGGCGAGTTACGAAAAACGCGCCAATTTTGTTTTTCTATTTCTAAAACTCGCCTCGCGGCTGGCGAGAACCTCCATCTCGCCAGTTTTAAAAATATCCTTATGCAGAGAGGCGCGAACGGCATTTAGCGGCTGTTCGCGCCAATAAAATGGCGCGATTGTCTCCTTTTTGCCTCGCCAGGAAAAGTTGGCAAGAAGCTGCCGCTCGCGGCCATAGCAAAGGAAAAAAAAAGGCGCAAATTTTTTTTAACACATTTCTGCAGCGCGCATCTCGCCAATTTAAACTCGCCACACACATTCATGTTAAACATAGCAGAATTCGCACATTTCTGCATATGGAGAATAAAACTCTCCAAAAAAGCTACTTTTTATTAAACTCGCCAATTTTAAAATTCGCTGCTCTCTGCATAGGCCCCTAAGCCTTATAGCTTAACTGTTAAAGGTATAGAACAAGTGTCCAAAAATTGGAGAGGGGGTAATAGGCTGTATGACCTTGTTAAAAGAGAAACATTTTGGATTAACAAATTGTGCACCCATGTCCTTATGGGTTAAATGTGGACATAGACATTGGAGCTTTTATTATTTAATTTTAATTTTAATAATTGGTTTCTTCTTTGGTTGGAATTTTCTTTATATTACTATTAACACATCATCTTTGCAAGATATATTTTCTCCTTTGGATTTTAACATGTTTATCCATTTTATATACACTGGCGACACACTTTATTCGAGCACGGCTAGTCCCACGAATTCGGGTATACCCGGGTGTATTGAGGTTTGTGACTGTTTTCTGCCCGAGTGCATTGAGGTATTTTCCAGGCAGGGATTGAAGCATTTTATTCCCGCTGGCTGCAATACTGCACAGTATATATATATATACTGCATTACAATTCATGAATTTATGCCATCTGGTAGACACGCGAAGCATTGCAGCCTATTAAATCCTAATCATTATCATTTAACAGATCAGCCGCCCGTCAGCCAGGCATGAACCCAGGCTGGGAAGGCAAACGCAACGGGGCTTGTCAGAGGTGAGGAGCGGCGCATTCCAGGTATCTGCCAGGTACATACTGGGTATTTGCTCGAATAAAGTGTGTCGGTGCAGTATATATATACTTTTTAAATGGATACTTCTTGTTTTTTATATGTATACACATAGTTGTTTTAATGTTCACCTTTTTTTCCTGTATTTTATTATTGAGCCAATGTTAAAGATTTTTTTAAGACTGTATTGTTGTTACGCTACTGTAAGAATAATTTTACTTTGATTGTGTTGATATATTGTATCTATTTGGTGTCTGTTGCAGTGTACATGCAAACACACACGCGGGTTCTTTGGATAAGGTTTATATATTTGAGCCTTAAAACATACAGCACACCAAAAACAAACAGCTTCTCATCAGCAAACAAAAGAAAATAGCTTCTTCTTCACCAGACAAAACAAAATAGCTTCTTTTTAGCAGACAGAACAAAATAGCTTCTCTTCAGCAGACAAACCAAAAATAAGGCAGCTTCTCTTTTGTATGCAGGAGACAGACAGTTCATCACACATGTACTTTGCATCACAGACCTTACAGCAGTAATCTCTTTAGCATTTTCAGTCCAGTCTCCTCACCAGCTCTCTTGCATGTGTGTACAGCCTGGGGTTTTAACACCTTGATTGTGCAGCTGGGGTCAGACAAATTAAGCAGCCCTTCTCAACTTAACATCATCACTGCTGCACTGCAAGCCTAAAAATAAAGTTTTCCAGGCATATAGCTGGTGACGTTCATTCACCCTGTCACATTCCTCCCCTGTTAGTGTGTGGCTGGGGCCACGCACAGCTGAAGCCCGATCTCCACCCCATCTCTACAAAAGAAGTCAGCATTTGCATTTTCTTTTCCAGGCCTGTGCTGAATCTCAAATCAGAAGGGTTGGAGGGCCATATACCACCTTGTCAATCTTGCATTGGAGTCCTTCATGCTATTTAATCACTTTAATGGAGCATGGTCCGTCACCAGAGTAAAATGGACTCCTGCCAGGTAATGCCTCAAAGCCTCGATTGCCCACTTTACTGCGAGGCACACCTTCTCAATCACTGAGTAGTTTTTTTCCCCTTGGGAACAATTTCCTACTCAGAAAAAGGATCGGATGTTCCACTCCCTCAAACTGTTGTGACAACACTGCCCCTAGCCCCATCTCTGATGTATCGGTTTGCACTACAAAAGACCTGTTGCAGTCTGGGCTTCTAAGGATGGGACCCTCTGATAGACACCTTTTTATGTCCTCGAAGGCTCTCTGACACTCCCTTGACCATACCACTTGTGTAGGGGCGGACTTTTTTGTGAGGTCCGTTAATGGGGCTGCCACTTCCGAGTAGTTGGGGATGAACCGCCGTTAGTACCCTGCTAAACCCAGCAGAGAGCATACCTGCGTTTTTGTTTGGGGGGTCAGAACTTCTTTCAGGGCAACTACTTTGTCAGCTAGTGGCCTTACTTTTCCACCTCCCACTGCATACCCTAAGTATTTGGTTCCGCCTTACCTAAGGCACATTTCTTAGGGTTGGCTGTGAGCCCTGCCTCTCTTAGAGATTTGAGGACCGCTTTCAGCCTGTTTAGATGGGCCCGTCAGTGTTTACTATAAATGACAATGTCATCTAGGTAGGCTGCGGCATAAGCCCTATGGGGTCTCAACACCTTATCCATGAGTCTCTGAAATGTGGCTGGGGCTCTATGCAGTCCAAATGGCATTGTCACAAACTGGTATAAACCCATGGGAGTGGCAAAGGCTGTTTTGCACTTGGACTTTTCCTCTAAGGGTATTTGCCAGCATCCTCTTGTTAAGTCCAGCGTGGATATATAGTCTGCGTTACCACGGGCATCAATTAACTCGTCCACCCTTGGCATCGGATATGCGTCAAACTTGGATACCGCATTGACCTTTCGGAGGTCCACACAAAATCTTACCTTCTCATCGGGTTTAGGAACCATAACTAGTGGACTACACCACTCACTGCATGATTCCTCAATCACTCCTAAGTGTAACATTTCTTGTACCTCCTTCTCTACCAGGGCCCTACGACTCTCAGGCAACTTATAAGGACGGGAATGTACTTTTACCCTAGGTGCTGTCTCGATCACATGTGAAATTAAATTAGTTTGCCTTGGCAAATCAGAAAAAACATCATGGAATTGTGTCATTATTTCTAACAAGTCCCCTTTTTGTTCAGAGGACAACTGTTTACCCATTGGGATTTTATCGTCACCCACGATGTTCTCCCGTGGGGGCTGAGGACCCAAATCCGTTTCCTCCTCCACCGGGTGGATAAATAGAGACCGCTGCATCTTCCAGGCTTTCAGCAATTTCACATGGTAAATTTGTTTACCCTTCCTGGACCCTGGTTGAGCGATCTCGTAATCCACATCACCCGTGCGACGGAGTACTTCGAATGGGCCCTGCCATTTGGCTAGGAGTTTGCTCTAACAACTGGGTAACAACAACATTACCTGGTCTCCTGGGTGAAACACTCTCATGCGAGCATTCTGATTGTAATGTCTCTCCTGGCTGTCCTGGGCTGATCTAAGATTCTCCCTAGCAAAATGGCCGACCACATCTAGGCACTTCCTAAGGTCTAGTACATATTGCAGGGTATACTTAGAAGGGGACCGCTGTTCCTCCCAGGACTCCTTTAGGAGGTCTAGGATACCCCGGGGTTGGCGGCCATAGAGCAGTTCAAATGGAGAGAATCCCGTGGAGGCCTGGGAAACTTCCCGCACTGCAAACAGCAGAAAAGGGAGAAGTTCATCCCAGGCTCTCTTCTCTGAATCTACAAATTTCCTCAGCATCCCTTTTAGAGTTCGGTTAAATCTTTCCACCAATCCGTCAGTCTGTGGATGGTAGACCGATGTCTGAACCGACTTGACCTCTAGTAATTTTAAGACATCCTGCATCAGTTTAGCCATAAAATTTGTACCTTGGTCTGTCAACATAACCTGGGGAAGTCCAACCCGTGAGAACAGCTCCAACAACTTGTTGGCTACTTGCTTCGCCGTTGCTGTTCTCAGGGGGAACGCCTCAGGATACCTTGTTCCATAGTCAACTATTATAATAATAAACCTGTGTCCTTTTGCAGAAGGTTCTAGAGGTTCTACCAAGTCTACCCCAATCCTTTCAAAGGGAACTGACACCAGGGTAGAGGAACCAAAGGGGCTGGTTTTTGTCCCTTCGGACTAGTTAGCTGGCACTCCGGACATGCCGCACATAAATTAGCAATATCACTTTGCATCCCTGGCCAATAGAATCGGGACGAAATATGGTCCAATGTTTTATCCCTGCCCAGGTGACCACCCCAAGGGACAGTATGGGCTAGAGTGAACACAGATTTTACAAACGCCTTGGGAACCAATATCTGTCTGGTGACCTCCCCTGTTTGTGTCTGCCTATTCACCCTATACAGGATATCATTTGATAATTCAAAATGGGGGAATACTATCACCCCCTATGCATTTAAAATTTGCTCATCAATTTTTACCACCTTGTCAGCTGTCTAGCAAGGACTGGTTCTTCCTTTTGCCTCTGGCGAAAGTCAGGGAGGTAAAGGTCTGGTAAATCTCCAGGGCCCATATCCCCCTCCCTCTGGCCATCCCCAGCCATCACTTGTGACCTCTGGCTACTAGAATGGTCACCTTGAGACCCAGATTTCTGCAACCAGTCCTGTTTGTCAGAGCATCTTTGCTTCCGAGTCTTTGGAACCCGGTGTCGGCTGGGAAAAAGGTCTGCCGAGAAGGGGAACAGTTTGCCTGGGTTCTCCTGATTCACAGAATAAGGCTCCTCGTGAGAGACTGGGGCCATTAGGTCTGAAAAGAAATGTCAGTACCGGCCGAGCACAACGGGGGCAGGGAGCCAAGGAGTGACTCCTACTTCGAGGTAGGCCTCCTGACCCTTTACCTGTAGCCGGATTTTGGCCGTCGGATACCGTCTTACATCGCCCTATATACATTCTATGTTCCATGGAGAGTCAAAAGAACACACGTTAGGCGGTAACAGTCCCTGGAAGACCAGAGTTTTCCCAGAGCCCGAATCGACAAGGGCCTGGACGTTTTTTCCCCCAACCTGGGCTGGAAGTAGCCAGGGCTAGTAGATTTCTCCAGTGGAGGCCGAGGCGACGGTCCTGCCGAATGAACATTCCATCCGTGGACAGTCCACATGCCGGTGTCCTTGTTAGCCGCAGGCGGAACATGGAGAGGGTTCCCTCATAGGAGGGGGCCGTGGATAGAGCTCTGCTGGACCGGACACTGGAGACCAGGCATCTGGTGGGTCCTGTGGGCGACGTCCTCAGAAGCTCCTCTCATTTTGCGGACAGCCGACATCAGGAAGTAGATGAGGGTCTCGGCGAGGACCTGCATTTGGACTCCGCCCTTGCTGGAACGACTGCTCCTTCCGTTGGACTTGGCGGTTGCGTGTGGACGGGCTGTAGGTTCCCCGTTGATCCGCTGGTGCCGGTGGAGTCAGATCCGTCGGGTCCAGGACACTCGCCTGCTCCTCAGCCCCAAGGAAGTTCTCGACGAGTCATACCGCCAAAGCTAGGGTTTCAGCAGCGTGGCGTTTTACCCACGAGCATGCGGAAGGGGGTATTATTTGTAGGAATTGTTCCAAAACCACCTGCTCAAGAATTGCCTAATTAGTGCACTCGTCGGGTTGTATCCAGGGCGTACACAAGTCCAATAACCGCTGAACGAGGACCTGGGGTCTCATCTTAGCGGTGTACTTCATGTTCCGGAACTGCTGCCAGAAGGTGTCTGGGGTCAGACCTAAGCGATCCAGTATGGCGGCTTTTACTTGTCGGTTGTCCATTGCCTGATCTGCAGGGAGGCCCTGATATGAGGCCTGGGCTTCTCCTATGAGGAGCGGGGCCAAAGCAGTTTCCCAGCGATCTGCAGCCCAGCCCTGAGCTTCGGCAACCCTTTCAAATGTCAGTAAAAAAGCCTCTGGATCCTCGTTCGGAGCCATTTTCTCTGGAGTACCGGGGGTTTGTTTGCAAATTCTGGACTGTCAGACCCCTGGAATTGGGTCAGCAGCTTGGCCATCCGCTCCTCCTGTGCTGCCTGCTGCTGGGTTAGGAGCTGGGTTTGCTGCTGCAATAGTCTTTCATCTCTCTCTGCTTGTAGCCGGGCCTGCTCCTGCATTAACTGTCCCTGCTGTCTGGTCTGCTCGCACAGAAACTCTTAAAAAAATTCTTCCATTTTTCTCATTCTTGTGTGTGTCCCTTTAACTGCAGGGGCCTTTCAAAATACCGGCACTTCTTGACACCATATGTTGCAGGGTAGATGCAACCACACACGCGGGTTCTTTGAATAAGGCTTATTTATTTGAGCCTTAAAACATACAGGACACCAAAAACAAATAGCTTCTCATCAGCAAACAAAAGAAAATAGCTTCTTCTTCAGCAGACAAAACAAAATAGCTTCTTTTTAGCAGACAGAACAAAATAGCTTCTCTTTAGCAGACAAAACAAAAATAAGGCAGCTTCTCTTTTGTATGCAGGACAGAGACAGTTCATCACACATGTACTTTGCAACACAGACCTTACAGCAGTAATCTCTTCAGCATTTTCAGTCCTGTCGCCTCACCAGCTCTCTTGCATGTGTGTACAGCCTGGGGTTTTAACACCTTGATTATGCAGCTGGGGTCAGACTAATTAAGCAGCCCTTCTCAACTCAATCTCGTCACTGCTGCACTGCAAGCCTAAACATAGGTTTTCCAGGCATATGGCTGGTGACGTTCATTCACCCTGTCACAGTGCCAGTATGTTTTGAGTGATAACTTTAGAGTTCAGACTACAGTATTTTATTATGTACAGTAGCATATGATAAATTTGCCTCACACTTTTTATTGTGGATTTTATATGGCCAATTAGAAATTAGGATCAGTAGCCAATTAGAAGAGAGGTGTATATGTGTATGTGTATATATATCAGCATCCGGAACATGATGTGATTATTCCTGAAGAATACCCGGCGAATATTGAACATTGCGTAGCTTTGGAACCAGAGTGAGCAGTGCCGAAAGCCGAACAAGTCCAGCGGATTTAGTCCCTAGATGAGCCATCACTGGAAGTTATATGGGACTATGAAGAAGCGCAGGAGCAAAGCCGTAGCAGACGAGAGAGAAGCTTCAAATCAGGAGTCATTTCTATGTTACTTTCATGCGCATTTTCTATATCCCAAATGTAAGTGCACTTTTGTACTTGTTATTATGTATTATAAATTCTGTAGACAGACTACACTATTTCTAGTCTTTTTATGTGTCTACTAGAAGATTGAGACAGCACACTAAGGAGATTACATCGGAGAGATAGCCTGTATTTCTGTGGGAAATATAGTATGTAACTGGAATTGACACAATTCGATACATATTTGTAAGTTGTAAACTGTTTACACTATTATATACTGTACTTTTCTATCATTTATATATCATCTTTGTGAACACTGCACTCCCCTTACCTGGAAGACATCACTACTATCATAGTACATGTGGAACAGTCCTAAAAGAGTTTTTGAGCTGCTTTACAAATCACACTAGCACATGTTTTATAGATTTTAGGTGGTGGGTTTTTACTTCACCTTATTTCACATATTGTATTGCATAAAAGTTATCACTTACAGCATGTGTTAAAGTATGTGTTTACTTCACATTTATCACTCTTTTTCCTTATTTCTTTATACACAGTTTAAGTACTTATTTAGCAATTTTTGCAATATTTTTGCACACAATACTGCGATTATGAGCACCCAGCAACACCCCCTAGATGTAACTGCAAGTATAAAAATGTGTTTTGTGCAACAATAAAGCAGAGCCAAAGACTTTGGAGCACTGAGAAAACCTTTGTGTTACCTGCATATCCTACATAAAATGGCTGCTCCTGGGTCTTGAGGGGGAGAGAGGTCCAGGTAAAAAGGAAAAATCATTTTATGTCCTGTCTATGGGTGGAGATTGGACCGGGGGCCATCTGCACAAAAAGTGGAGCAAATGGTTAACTTCCCAGCCACAGAGGCACCAGCCCAGCAGGAGATATCCTTTCTGCAGGGGAAAGACATTGCCGAGTCCCTCTGGTGGACGCTGCTCTCTTTGGGTTGCTTTAACGTCCCTCTACAAGCTCTTTACCTTTCTAATTACACCCCCCAGCCCTAATTGGCAAATGCAGATGAGCCGTCGGCTCCTGATATGTCCATGAACAGCATCTGCGCTGTGATTTGTTGCCAGACCCTCTACCTTGCTTTCCTATTGCAGCGAGGGCAGCTAGATAAGGGGAAACTGATCAGCGCTCAACAGCTTATTTGAAAACTAACATGTAGGTTATCTAATTTGTGTGCTCCGATGCTTTGACTAACATATCGGAAAAGAAGTCTGAGAGCCTTTCCAGCGGGAAATTCAAAAGTGATTAATGCTATAGGAATGTAGCTGTGCGGAGGATCTGAGAGCAGGACTTTTCATCTGGAGTTTTGAAAGTGCTATGCCACAAATTATTCCAGAGGGGTCTGGACAGTGTATGTGACAAAAAAAGGGGAGTGGGGAAAGTGGGTGAACTGGGCGCTTCCCAAGTGATAATAAATTAGTGTAATAAGTGACACACCGGTTAATACACAAATAAACCTTACACCAAAAAAGTGAATTATAAATATAAAGTGTAAAATAGCAGCTCAACTTCCTCTGATGGGACAGTTCCAAGTCCCAGGATATGGCATTTTCTTTGCTTGGAGTTGAGGAGGAGCGCAGGGAAAAATCGTGGTATGTAAAAGAAGAAAATATATATATAGTTGCAGATGGCAAATCACTGCTAATATCATATATTCAGCAATAGGAATCGAACTCACAAAAGTCGTGGTTAATTACTGCATGTCAGAGATCCTTCTCTCTCTGACTGGAGCCCTTTGTATCTCAGAAATCAGGATATCCCTCGGTATGTAAATGAAAGAAAACCACATTAGTGCATACTGTTTGAACTATAGATAGTATATTCGTCACAAATGTTTAAGGAAACTCACATTTTCCATGTATTATACGGATGGTATCAGATACTCCTGACGAAGCAGTGTGCGAAACGCGTAGAGTTTACTGAGAGAATCTGCACACTGAAGGATCGGCAAATTCATTGCTGACATCAGACCCATTTTGGCTTCCCGCCCTCACCTGTGACGCGAAAGCGGAAGTGACGCGACGGCAGTGACTGATGCGGACGTACACGGCAAGGCGCAAGTGAAGCACCGGGTAGCAGCTCCACACTTTACCACCCTTCTATCGGCGGTTCTCTCCACCATCCGTATAATACATGGAAAATGTGAGTTTCCTTAAACATTTGTGACGAATATACTATCTATAGTTCAAACAGTATGCACTATTGTGGTTTTCTTTCATTTACATACCGAGGGATATCCTGATTTCTGAGATACAAAGGGCTCCAGTCAGAGAGAGAAGGATCTCTGACATGCAGTAATTAACCACGACTTTTGTGAGTTTGATTCCTATTGCTGAATATATGATATTAGCAGTGATTTGCCATGTGCAACTATATATATATTTTCTTCTTTTACATACCACGATTTTTCCCTGCGCTCCTCTTCAACTCCAAGCAAAGGGTCTGGACAGTACCTACCTCAATGGAGAGTTCCCCAGCCAGCCCTGGGTAAGCCTTTGATGTTGCGCTCAGCATCTACGCACTCAGCTAGGATTCCATCCGTATGCCCTGTTCTTTGTGAGTACAGTTCTGATTGTGTTTTGTTTTGTCTAAACGGCTTTATTCTTGTCTGCCGACATATAGGCCTTAGGGGGGAGAGTAGGTATAGGGGGGTGGGGGAGTTGGCTTTGGCCTAAGAGGGAAGAGTAGGTACGGGCCTGTTGGGGAGAGAAGGTATGTGCTTCAAGCTGTGTAACATGAGGCGGTAACCAGGCTCTTTAATAAAGGTCAAGCGCATTTTAGTTACCCCTGTTCCATGTATAAGGGTCCAAGAGAGTTAGCTCTTGGGCCCAGTAACATTGTAACATTCCAATGTATTGTATGTATTAAAAGTATTTTTTGTGTTTTTCTCTTTTGGGGCATGCAATCAACCAGGGATTGCTAGAGTATGAGTTTCAAGGGGGGATTTGCAGATGAACCATTGACAGAATGTGCCTAGGAGGTTGGGGTCAGGAGTTGTTGGTTCCCCAATAAATGTACCAGGGAGTCATGCCTGATTCTCGAACATGTAGGCACATGTCCTGACAATACGTCCCTTTGAAACCGCAAGCACGACTCACCACTAGGGTACCCTGCTTCAGCACAGTCCAGAAAGGAGAATGAGGCACAGGGATAAAATATGTATTCCTGTAGCTCAGAGAATCCCTAGTCTAAGCGGGGTACTCCAGCTAGTGCCAAGGTGACCCATAACCAGTATAGGGTTTGTGGGTGCCCCAACCCCAACTGTATAAGGTTTAAGGGAGACTATGAGAGTCCAAACTGAGTCCAAGGGAATGTGTGCGAGGAATAAGGCAAATAGAAATAAAACTACAACATTTTTCCTTTTCTGTCCCCCAATAATCAGAAGTGTAGTACAATATATGTTAATAATGTAATGTGCTTTATACATTCAGAACCAATGTCCAAACAGTCTACCCGAGCTAACTCATAAGCACTGGTAAGTCTGCTGGACATCAGAGTTCAAAGCAGCCAGAGGTGTGAATAGCATTTGGTCAGCGGGGAAAGGCGGAGTACCATGTCCGGATATCAATGGCAGGCCTCTGGGATGCCACTTGCTCTGCCATACCTGGTGGAGCTTACCCACTGGGTGGCATTGAGATAGCCAGGGAGAGAGGTGGCAGGCTTGCGCATGTCTGTTGGCTATTTCAGATTTCCCTCTGACCCAGCTTTTATAGCCGGTTTGGCTCTGATTGGTTGCTTGGGAAAGTTCCCACGTGTGGATCGGCTGCTCAGTTTTGTGAATGAAACTGTGAATACTATAAGAATTGATGAGCCAATCAGATTCAGAGTCTCCGGTAGTAAGAGCGAAGACAGGCTTTTCAAAGTTGCTTCTGTGCGAATAGCAGAGCAACTGGCTTCGATTTCAAGCCTGAAAAGCCTACCAGAGTCTAAGTCCTGACTTTAGCGCCCAAGTTCTCAGAAATGATTGTAGCGGACGCGGCTGGGATTTTATGCCGATTTGAGTTCAAGGAGATTTGAATTAACTCACGGTCAGGAGGACAAAGTTCTCAGCGGAGAACGTAGCGGTGATGTATAGACCTTTTTGCTGGTTTGGGTTCCGAGAGATTCCGGGCTAAGTCCCGGTCAGGGAAAAACTCTCCCATAGAGTTCCCTGAACATAGGAAAGTCTAGTTTTTGACCCCAGTCCCAAAGTAAGTGTGCCTTTTTGTCTGTATTTTGTGTATCATTGTGTGGAAGTGAATTTATGCCGAAAACAATAACATTTATTTCATTGCCTTATTTTGCTCAATGAATGATCCCGGTAAAAAGGTGTAAATAACCTGGTCTCCCATGACATCGTGAGAGTAGGTATGGGTTTAGTGGGGAGAGTTGGTAAGGGCCTGAGGTGAGGGGAGGATAGGTATGGCCTGGGATGGATTATGTATGTGCCCGGGTGGAGGAGGGTAAGTATGGGACTGGTCAGAGATTAGGTATGAGCCTTGTGGGGATAGTAGGTATATGCCTGTGTGGGAGAGTAGGTAATGGTCTAGGAGGAAGGGGGAGATTTCATGGGTGGGTGAGTAGGTCTGGGCCTAGGGGGATGGGAGTAGGTATGGGCATGGGGGGAGTAAGTATGGGCCTATGGGGAAGTAAGTATTGCCCTGGGGTCAAGTGAGTAGGTACAATATGGGCCTGGTGATGGGAAGAGGAGTAGGTATTGGTCTGTGCAAAGTGAGAGGAATTAGTATAGACTGGGGGGAAGAAGGAGGTATAATCCTGTGGAAAGGGAGGACCAGAACAGAGTGCAGAGCTCAGAGGAGGGCACATGACCACATGAGCCGACCTGCAGCTTGAGGAGGGGCCCTACAAAAGGCCCAGCTAAAAGAAGAGGAGCTCCTGCTGAGGAACTGAATGAAGAGATGGGCCCACCCAGTTGCTGGTATTGCAGGAAGTTAGGCATAATTTCCAGTCCAGGCTAGCTGGACTCCCCAGTGCAACCGAGACTGGGACATTTGTCCTTGCTGTCACCCTCTGTCTGTGCCCCTGGCACCATTATCAGAAACTATTAATGGTTGAATGGCATGTTTTGGCACAAAAACAAAATGTTCGAACAAACGTTCTCAAATTTGCGAAGAAATATGAGCATTCCGGAAAAATTCCAGAGAAGCACTTTCACACTTACTGTATGCCAATCTCTAGACACCAGTATGCTGCTAAATGAATCCAGAAATACAGAGATTAGTTGCATGGGTGTGGCAATTACAAATTATTCAAAAAGAAAGACTACCAATGGGCAGTTATTGTAATTAAATCTATAGTTTTGCCAGTGCTTTTGTTCACATATCTGTATCTGAATTTAGCTCAGATTAATTCCTGTTATCCTAATGGCAAGTTTTCTTTCTGTGAGCTATGCGATTTATTGTGGCCAAAGAGGTCTTCTCAATTTAAATTGACCCATCAAGACCCTTGGAATCAAATAACGGTTGGACATTTTAGAAATATCGAGAAGGTATATTAATTATTTATTTTTATTTATTTATTTATAAAATGTTTTACCAGGAAGCAATACATTGAGAGTTACCTCTCGTTTTCAAGTATGTCCTGGGTATATTTAATATGACAAATAATATATGGTTACAAATACAGTTACATAAATGAACAGAGTATACATTATTTACAATACATTGCATGCACAGTTAGTGAAGATTTCTATTATAGGCTTAAGTAACAGTTACAGACCAGATTAAAATGTGAGACAGCCTTAGTTTTGAAAGAACTTAAACTGGTGGTGGATGTGAAGTCTCTGGTAGGTTGTTCCAGTTTTGGGGTGCACGGTAAGAGAAGGAGGAGCGGCCGGATACTTTGTTGAGCCTTGGGACCATGAACAGTCTTTTGGAGTCAGATCTCAGATGATAAGGGCTGCATGTGGTAGGGGTGAGGAGCTTGTTCAGATAGGAGGGTACACTGGCGACACACTTTATCGCAGTGCGGCCAGATCCGCAAGCCGGGAGATTTCCCGGCTTGCTAGTGGCCGCACCTCGGCGTGCCGCGCGTCATAGACGCGCGGTCACGCGTCTTCGGGAGCCTGCGCCCCCTGCACGCGCGTCCAGGGCTCCCCGAGGGAGCCCTGGTGTCCCGCGATCTGCGGGACGGCGGCAGGGGGTTCCGGGGGACCCGGCGGACCCGGCAGCGGGAGGGAGAGCGCCCCGATCGGAGGGCGCTCTTCCGCTGCTTCGGCGCGCGCCCATCACACTCGGGCGCGCGCCAGGCTACTGCTGCGGCACAGAACGGGCAAATGCTCGAATAAACTGTGCCGCAGCAGTAGCTTGCCCAGAAAGTATTTGAAGGCAACACACGAAAGGTGAACTTTGCGCCTAGACTCGAGTGATGACCAATCTAGTTCTTTGAGCATTTCGCAGTGATGTGTGTTGTAGTTACATTGGAGAACGAAATGACAAATTGAATTGTAGAAGGTGTCAAGTTTGCCAAGGTGGGTTTGGGGTGCCGAGCCATATACTATGTCTCCATAGTCGATGATTGGCATTAGCATCTGCTGTGCAATACGCTTTCTGACCAGCAGGCTTAGGGAGGATTTGTTCCTGTAAAGTACACCTAGTTTGGCATAGGTTTTTGATGTCAGGGTATCAATGTGCATTCCGAATGTTAAGTGGGAGTCAAACCATATGCCCAGGTATTTAAAACTAGTAACAGGAGTTAGGGTGGTTCTGATCTGGAGCTCAGTCACTGGAAGCTTTAAAAATTTATTGTTACTGTCTTGTCAGTGTTTAAAAACAGTTTGTTTTGGGAAATCCAGTTTTCGAGTCTCAAAAAGTCAGACTGAAGTATGTGTTCAAGGTCAGGGAGGCTATGGCTGTGTGCATATAGGATTGTGTCATATGCATACATGTGTATTGAGGCTTCCTTACAGGCTGTGGGGAGATCATTGATGAACACAGAGAAGAGTAGGGGCTCCAGAACAGAGCCTTGCAGGATGCCACAGGTGATATCCAGGGGGTTGGATTTAGAGCCTGAGATGGACACATGTTGGGATCTACCTGATAGGTAGGACTGAAACCAGTTTAAAGCATGCTTCCCTATTCCAGAGCTCTGGAGTTTGTTAAGTAGGATAGCATGATCAACAGTATCAAAAGCCTTTGCAAAATCTAGGAATATTGCACCAGTGAGTTGACCCTGTTCCATTCCACACTGGATTTCATTGCAAACTTTTAGCAGGGTAGTTACCGTGGAGTGTTTGGGGCAAAAGCCTGATTGGAATTGGCTAGGGAAATTTGTCTTGTTATAGTAATCGCTTAATTGGGAGTGGACACATTTTTCCATGACTTTGGATAGGATTGGGAGAAGGGAGATTGGCCTGTAGTTTGAGACAGTGTTTTTGTCCCCACTTTTGAAGATTGGGACAACTCTGGCAGTTTTCCAGGTCTTAGGGATATGGCCTGCAGACAGGATAGAGTTGACTATGGAAGCAATTTGTTTGATAATTGCTGGGGCACCAAGTCTTAGGAACATAGATTGTAGTAGGTCAGGTCCACATTGGCTGCTTAGTTTTAATTTGAGGAGCGCTTGTGTAATCTCCTCTTCGGATACTGGGCCAAATTGAAAATTGTGGGCAGTGTTTGGAGGGGTTGGGGCTATATGGGTACTCCCAGGATGAGATTCAGGTTTGGGTTGCGTTTCGCTAATAAGTTAGTAGCACACCCCACAAAGTAATCATTGAATGCATTTGCAATGTCAGTGGGGTTTGTCAGAGTAATATCCCCCTTCGTGATATTCAAATTTAGACTTTTGGTAGGAGGTCTCAAGCCAAAAAACGATGTAAAAAATAATATGATTCCAAGAGGTCTAAGAATAAACTTGATTCCATCCTATCATGCCACCACTGAAGACTTTCTAAAATGGTGGAAATCAGTATTATCAAGTTGCTCACAACAGCAGCTAATAATGCTACTACAGTAATTGAATTTGAGAACAAACGGTTAGAAGAAGTGAATCATACTTTACACAAGTCTAACTTTAGTTCAATACTTAAGTAAATATTGAGAATTTGAAGAACTAGAGGTTAAACTAAAAACATACTTAGACAAATTTAAGATTTAGACTGAAATAAAACAACAAACATACGGTAGAAAATTTCAGAGGGATGTAACTGATTATAAACAGTGACGGGTCTAAAAATATAAATACATTATTAATAATAATAATAATAGCATGTTCTTATAAAGAGCTGCTAGTTTTATGTAGCGCTTTACAGAGACATTTTGCAGGCACAGTCCTGCCCCATGGAGGCTACAGTCTATGTTTTTGGGGCCTGAGGCATAGAGAGATAAAGTGACTTGCTAAGTCACAAGGAGCTAGGAATTGAACAAGGTTCCCCTGCTTCAAACTCGGTGCCAGTCAATGTCTTTACTCACTGAGCCACTCCTTCTCCCCTATTGAAAGACAGGAGATCCTCTATAAGTTACTCGTCCTCTGAAATTGATGTCTCAGAGTAAAAAACTAAAACTGGAAATGAGGTAGACAAAGAATTAAAACTAGTTTGAATACAAGCCTGGAGAGAAAAGGGGGAGAAGACAATTCCCCTTTTTAAGATGTGGGAAGAAGAGAATACAAAAAAACAGAAGAGGTAAGAAAAATACCTCTAAGACACAGACAATGCAGATATATGAGACGGTAGCCCAGTATGATTCAACAGAAACTAATGAAGCAATTGAGGAATTAGCTATATTTCATCTTTCAAATCTTACTCTTATTAATACTAGAGATGGGCAAATCCGCCAAATCTGTTTTTCGGATTTTCGCACATTTCCCCTCCAAAATCAGTTTCAATGTAAAATCCATGTTGATTAGTAAAAAACTACCATTGGATACAATCTTCTGATGGATTTGCAGAGTCCAATCGACGGATTCAGCAACTCATTAGTGGATTCTTAAACATCCATCAACGGAAAATGTGCAACACGCGAATCGCCCTTTTTGAGATTGATTTGCTGAAATCCACAGACCAAAGGATCCGGCCAATCTGCTGCGGATCCAAATCCTCTCATCTCTAGATAATACCCACATCTCACTTCAAGAAGGGAATCTCTTTTTGTCACAAATTGGAATTCAATGTCTTTGAACTGTAAAAGATGTAAATGTATTTGCGGGAAAGCTTCTACTGCACAAATTTCCCAATAAAACAGAGTCAAAGTACAAGAACTGATTGCTTAGACTATCAAGATCAAAGATACAGTACATCAGTAATGTAATCTCCCTCCTAGAAGGAGCTACGGCTTCTTCTGGGGTGGCAAATGGTTTCCTCTGTGGGAGTTAAGTAATGGGCTGTTGCCGTGACAACCAGGGACACCTCCTAGGGGATGTGAATAATTTAACTTGGTGATCGCTAAAAGCAGCAAACTACTGGTTTGTACAGAAACGTTCAAAATATTTGGAAACCATTTTGTATGTCTGTTTGTGACTAAATTCTTTTTAAATTCGTTGACTTCAGCCCCTGATTTGTGCCTGCCACATTTTGGCAGTGATTGCTTATCATCATAATTGATTGAAACAAAGCCCATTAATATCAAATTAAATACTGCAAACTTATGCACAATGCATTCAAAGAATGAGAAAGAAGGAGGAATTAATAACATATATTATGAGATACAGGAACTGAACCTTAAATAGTGATGTGTATTTACAGGAAGGGGCTGTACATAAACCCTTCAATGAGGCCATTGGGAGATTGTGTGCAGCAGGTATATCCACCTTGACTCACTTTGGAGGAGCACCTGTCCCTATCACCTCGTCTTATTTACTGTGGGATATGGTCTATCACTGAAATGTGAGGCATATCGAGTCATGCTTATGAAAAGCTTTGATGTGCCACGACTCTGGTGAGTCCACATCATTACGTATTGAGCCAACATGTATATAAACACCACTTCACCAACCATCCAAATTGGACATATAACCAAAGTGAGTCCTCTGCAGAGTGGGAGACATCTGACTCAGAACATGGTAATAAGAAATATAAGCATCATCAGACTGTAGGTGCAGCATATCAGCCCGACTACTTCCTATGACCCCTTAGTAACATCCCAGATAACAAATGATTAGGTCAAAGGCACCAGTCACAAATCACCTTGATGAGGACACAAGACCAGAAGGGGCAATAGAAAGGGTTATAAGAGAACGGAAGCAACGGAGCTTCCACCCACTATGAGGGAGAGGGCGAAGGTTGCACTGAACCGTAACCATAATAACGAAACCAGTATCCTGAATCTTAGTAACACTCCACTGACTGATCTGCATATACAGTACAGATTTTCAAAAAGGGCTTATCTTTTGTATCCACTGTAAACTTTGAACTCTTTGACATAGTCAAGGACATCAACCGGTTGGCACGCAAAATGCTCCTGCATAAACATTTCTCTTAAAGGAGCAAATATATGCTACTGAACACGGGCTTGAATGATGTTGATGCCAAAGATCTTGTAAACATGGAAGCATTATTGTCACTCTCAAAAGATAATAAGAGTATTCCAGGCGAAGGTCCCCACACTAACCTTAGGTACAGTACCAAAGCCTATATACACCAAATATGAAGACTAGTGGTAATGTCACCACTTTTGTCCACCTAGTTACCAATGATCTAGAGGGCCTAACTCTTAAGAAGAAACTTAATAACATCTCAAAAGAGGAACAGAAAGCACTAAATGAATTAATAGACCTGCAAAATATCACCATTAAGCCATCTTATAAAGGGGGCAATATTGTCCTTTTAAAAACAGATGGCTATATCACTGAAAACTTAAGATTGCTTAATGATAATAAATTATACAGAGTCCTCTCAGCGGATCCCACATGGTTTTCTCTGCGCAATTAAACAACATTTTGCAACAAGGCCTAGGAAGCAGAGTTATATCGAAACAAGAGCATGACTTTATGCTTGGCAAGAATCCCATACATCCACCTTTTACAGTATCCAAAGGATACATAAAAATCTCACTAAACCGCAATGCAGACTAATAGTATATGGAAATGGTAACTTTATGGAAAAGGCCAGCATGTATGTGGACAAGGTCCTTCGAGACTTTGTTACATTATTAATACCATATGTTAGAGACTCCAAAGATGTTTTAAAACAATTAGATGGAATGACGTTGACAAAACTACACTCTTGGTCAGTTTTGATGTTGAATCGCTATATACTAGTATTCAGCACGAAGTTGGGATTATAGCGGCGAAACACTCTTTGTCATCCAAAAGTGCTTAGTTCAACAGACACAATGAATTCATTATTGAATTACTCACGTTTATTCTCACACACAAATACACTGGCGACACACTTTATTCGAGCTCGGCTAGTCCCACGAATTCGGGTATACTCGGGTGTATTGAGGTTTGTGACTGTTTTCTGCCCGAGTGCATTGCGTTATTTTCCAGGCAGGGATTGAAGCATTTTATTCCCACTGGCTGCAATACTGCACAGTATATATATATATATACTGCATTACAATTCATGAATTTATGCCATCTGGTAGACACGCGAAGCATTGCAGCCTATTAAATCCTAATCATTATCATTTAACAGATCAGCCGCCCGTCAGCCAGGCATGAACCATGGCTGGGAAGGCAAACGCAACGGGGCTTGTCAGAGGTGAGGAGCGGCGCATTCCAGGTATCTGCCAGGTACATACTGGGTATTTGCTCTAATAAAGTGTGTCGCAGCAGTACTTCCTTTCAATAAAAAGTTCTATCATGAAATCCAAGGCACGGCCATGGGCTCCTGTGCTCCCACCTGTTCCAATTTCTATCTGGGCTGGTGGGAGGAGGTGAGTGTCTTCTCAGAGGCTATACTTCAGTACATGCAACATATCCATATGTGTATCCGCTATATCGATGACATTCTGTTTTCCTGGAAAATAAGCAAGAACAAGAACTTCAAACCTTTACGCAACACCAGAAGTCAAACAATCACAACCTAAGATTGACCATGGAAGTTAGTTGTACATCCATAAATTTTGGGGATTTAACATCTTCAAATCCCCAGAGGGGAACCTCAAAACAACTACGTATAGAAAACAAACAGCCACAAACAACTATTTGAGAGCTGACAGTTATCATCCACAACCACTAATTTGTGATATACCAACTGGACAGTTCTTGCGTACACGAAAAAATTGTACTGATCTCTGTGATTTTAAAATACAGGCAGAAACATTAAAGAAAATCTTTCATGAAGAGGTAACTCATCCGCACAGATTTAAAAGCATATGGTACTGTACAGTAATAGAGCACTTGAAGCAGCAGTTAAAGCTGCCATTTAAAAAAAAATTCTATTCAATATGTGCATCAATACAATCTGCACACTGACAAGTGATTAGCGAAGTTGCCAATTGATCAGCATAGATTTGGCTTGGGGGTTCACTAAATCACTGTTAGTGCTGTAGAGAGTTCCCAAGATGGAATGTTCTGTATGGAAGATCGTGTGACCTGGCAGGCACTAGATACAATTGGTGCACTGCTAGAGAAAGGGCAGAAGAGGTATGCCAGAGCCTATCTCAGAAGAGGAAGGGGGTGTGACTTTGTAAATGGTAGCTATAAAAACAGAAATGCTTGTTACATTAGAATACATTAAAATGTCTTTAAAAATGGTTTTAAAACAATGCTCCAAGTATTTTCTCATAGTACAGAACTGATTTATTTAAAAAAACACATGTAGGATATTGCTTGAACTGCAGCTTTAAGACTCCCATGCAATAATTTCTCTATAATAAAGTACAGGCAAATCCAGCAAAACAAATAAGATACATAGCGACATTTAACAGGCTATTAGAAGACATTGAGACAATATTACAAAAACAATTGCATGTTTTACTCAATGATGAAGGATGAACTCAATACATACCCCTGTATAGTGGGGTAGAGATCTTAGAATTTCAAGGACCTTCTATACCTAGCCACTTTTCAACCAAATAGGCATCAGACAACTGGCTAAGCAAACAATCCAAGGGCTGCTATAAGTGCCATACATGTAAATCCTGTGACTTTATTATTCCCAGTAAGAGTTTCACCAACTGGGAAAATACATGTACATACCAACTTAATCATTTCATTCATTGTAAAAATGAAGGAATCATTTACTTGGATACGTATGGCCTGAAATATGTTGGCAAGACCCGTAGACAATTTCAGTGGCCGGTCTTGGAACATGTTGTCTCAATACGTAATGATGTGGACACATTAGTGTCAAAACATGTAAAAGCGTTTCACGAGGGTGACGCAATATGCTTCACATTTCGGGGATAGACCATATCCCACAAAAGATAAGAAGAGGGGATTGGAACAGGCTGCTCCTCCAAATTGAGTCAAAGTGGACACTCTCTCTCCCAATAGCCTCATTGAGGGGTTTATGTACACCCTATTCCTGTAAATACTGTACATATCACTATTTAAGGTTGAGATGCTGTATCTCTTAATGTATATTAGTTATTACTTCTTGTTTCCCATTCCTTGAATAGATTGTGCATACGTTTGCAGTATTTAATTTGATACTAATGGTCTTTGTTTCAATCAATTATGATAATAAGCAATCACTGCCAAAATCTGTCAGTCAGGGGCTGAAGTCAACTAATTAAAAAAGAAATTAGTCACTAAACAGACATATAACATTATTTCAAAATGGATTGAAAAGTTTTTGTACATACAAGCAGTTTGCCGCTATTAGCGATCGCCGAGTTAATTTATTCACTTCACCTAGGAGACGTCCCTGGTTGTCTGGGCAATGGCCCGCTACTTAGTTCTTGTAGAGGAGACCATACGTCAACCCGGAAAAAGTCGTAGCAGACAGTGAAATGTAAGTCGGCTTCTGACGTTAGTCACTCAGCATTTCTTACCTCGGTTGGACGTGTGACGGGTTTGCACCTTAGCAGCTCAGTTCAGCTGATTCTGGTGCCACATACATCTAATAAACACAATCCCTGTAAACTCAGAACCCCAAAACCCACCACATTATATATATATTTATATATATATAGTTATAGATTCCCCAGATGAAGTCCTAGTTCCAGGACGAAACTAGTAGGGAGGAGGCTCTAAGACAAACTTTCAGCATCCCTATCCAACATCACATGCCAGCAGAACCCCCTGCTCATTACTGGACAGTTTGGGCGGAGTGACATCAGCGGGCTAGTCTCGCGAGACCAGAGGATCAACCAGGAAGTCACGGAGAAGGGCTGCAGGCAGAGGAGAACCAGCACGGCGCTTCTTGGCGTACCACGTGAAGGTCCATACAGCAACTCCAGGCAGCAGGACGGAGAGGATTATAATATCCTACATGCTTGTTTACATCTGCTACTTTAATCATTGGCAAAACCACACCCCCATTCTACTTATGCTCAAACTTATTATACAGTTAACAGTCATTTGCGCCGTTGTTTCCCTATATATATATATATATATATATGCAAATATAGCTGTGTGCTCATCTGCATGTCTTAGGCAGGTCTGCAACCCCGCCTTTCCCCATTATCACCCAGCATACAGCACTTCCACTGCAGCAAGGGATTCTGGGAAATGACATGCAAATGAGCACACAGTGTCACTTAACCTCAATAACCATTATTAACATGGTTCCCTATAGGCTTAAGCTTGCTGCATGGTCACAGCTTTGAGCACAGCCAGGGTTAAGGTGCATACCCAGAAAACCACCCACAGACAGCTGTTTCGACCTTGATGGGTCTCATCAGTGTGGGGTTGATTTTACTGGGAATGCAAGAGAGGCTATGGGATAGGCTAAACCATAATACTGAGTTAAGTTATGGTGAGTAAAAAAAGTGACAAAAACCCTCCACAGGAAAGCAAATATGCAAATATAGCTGTGTGCTCATCTGCATGTCTTAGGCAGGTCTGCAACCCCGCCTTTCCCCATTATCACCCAGCATACAGCACTTCCACTGCAGCAAGGGATTCTGGGAAATTACATGCAAATGAGCACACAGTGTCACTTTTTGCCTCAATAACCATTATTAACATGGTTCCCTATAGGCTTAAGCTTGCTGCATGGTCACAGCTTTGAGCACAGCCAGGGTTAAGGTGCATACTCAGAAAACCACCCACAGACAGCTGTATATATATATATATATATATATATATATATATATATATATATATATATACTGTATATAGGGAAAGGGGGGAAACAACGGCGCAAATAACTGTTAACTGTATAATAAGTTTGAGCATATGTAGAATGGGGGTGTGGTTTTGCCAATGATTAAAGTAGCAGATGTAAACAAGCATGTAGGATATATATATATATAATGTGTCAAAAGGAGTGCTAATAAAAAATGGGGTGGGTGAGCTTAAACCCTGAGAGGAGGGGCCACTAGCCACTAGCAACCTCAGATCTCCAAAATCCACTATATATATATATATATATATATATATATATATATATATATATATACAGTGGTTGACAAATCACCAAAAAATCTACTCGCCACACAAAAAAATCTACTCGCCACCTAGTACCAAACGTGTGCTGCTTGGGCCAATATTTACTCGCCCGGGGGTTAAATCCACTCGCCCGGGGCGAGCAAATGTATAGGTTTGTCGAACACTGTATGTATATATATATATATATATATATATATATATATATATATATTATATATATTAGTGTCAAAAGGAGAGCTACTGAGCATGTCCAAATGTAACTGGAAAATACGCCTATAATATATATTTTCTTTAACGTGCAGGCAATGTCTTGTATATAATTTATACTCTGTTAACTTATGTAACTGTATTTGTAACCATGTATTATTTATCTTAACTCTATGCCCAGGACATACTTGAAAATGAGAGGTAACTCTCAATATATTACTTCCTGGTAAAATATTTTATAAATAATACACAAAAGACAGAAAGCCCAATGCTATATCCAATGTGACAAAAATACATAGTGAAATACTTCAATATTCTCTTGAGTAAGGGTCATTTAGTTAAACCCTTTGGCCAAATCGTTATAAGCCTGCAAGCACCATCAAGGCATGACCAGTAAGCCGGTCCTAACACTAACTGTGACAATTCTCATTTACCTCTGCTGACTGGAGGAAGAATGACTGCAGTGGGTCTGTCCACACAGAAACATGAAAAAAACCTACTACTTAAAAAATGTGGTGGGGTGAGCTTAACCTCCAAACAACTGATACCAGTTGAAACTATGTATTTTTGTCACATCGGATGTACCATTGGGCTTTTCTATCTTTTGTTGGCCACATACATCTACCCAGATTCAGGCACTAAGCCAGTCAGTGCTTCCATTACAGAAAATATGTAGTTTATTGATAGGAGCCAGTTAGAGCCCATTTGCACACAGTGCTTTTATGGAGATGTAGTAATTGAGCCAGTTAGTACCCTCTAACATAGAGCACATCTAGTCTACTAATAAGAGCCAGTTAGAGCTCAATCGCAAAGTTTAGTGCTTTTTTTTTAGCTATCTAGTATACCAGCCATATTTTTTTTCACCTGAGCCTGTCAGCTAATGGTGGCTCTGGGAGGCAGCATATAAAGGTTCTGTATAGTGTGAATGATTCAACAGCTGATCAGGATGGTATACACATCCACTGAGTTATAGGTAAAGAGCCAGGTAGAGTTCTCTGCCTTTTCATGCAGTTTCTATACAGATTGGAGCTACAGTAGTTAGAGCTCATTAGCACAACTTGTGCTTTCTACCACAGTGACCCAACACATTAATAGTGGCTTCACTTACCTCAACTGACCAGTCCAATAGGGGCTCTGGTAACAAGCACAAAGAAGGTGCACCTGTAAGATTCAGGCTAATGTCCATGTTATCTAGATTTATACTACCGATTTGAGCTCACACAAGCGGTGTTATGCTCTAGGTATCTATGAATATTTTGATTTCAAATTGAGCAGCTATACACCGGGATATGGAGCGCACTATCCGGCTCTGGGTGTATCCTTTTATGTTTATTAGTAAACACTTTCATTCACTCATTTGGAGTACAGATGATCACAGTATTCAAACTCTAAGTTAGGCTTAATTTAATTTATTTTCTGGTGCATGTTGTACAATGATACATTAAAAGTTACTTTTTATCACAAACAACCATTTCATCAACTATATTCATTACTAGTAGGTGTGCACCATATATAGGATTTCTCACCATGTGTGGCACTACGCACACTACCCATGTTTGCAAAACATCTCATAGGTAGCAATCCACAATAACAACTTTCTTGTTTTTGTTGAACGAGGACTATCCGTTTATTTCTAGTCAAAAGAAACCCCCCAAAAAACAGAAAGACCTATAATATCTACTGTAGTAAGGGGAGTCTGACTAAAGGAGCGAGCAACGTATTAAGAACATTTGTATCAACTCTATCATCACATGTTATAGACATGACTGACACCTTGAGAATACTCAATGGTATTTCGACCAATATTCAGTGACCATGGGTGTGTAGTCTTTATACACAAGTATTAAACACAACATTGGACTAAATGTCTGCAAACATTTTCTACAGGCTAAGAGTACTCATTTAGTCACACACAATAATTGTGTCATAGAGTTACTGGACATGGTTCTCAAACACAAATACATTTCTTTTCAGCCAGAAATACTAAATGCAATATCAGGGAACTGCCATGGGAACAGCATGTGCTCCCATATACTGTATGTCAACCTTTATTGTGATTGTGGGAGGACACAATAGTTTTCAACAGTAATCTGTCAACATATACTGAGAATATAGACTCAAGAGACAGTGGATTTCTGGATCTATAACTATCCCAAAGGATAGACAGGGTAACTGTCATAGGAGACCAAGTCTTATACACACATTAATTCTGGGATTCTAGACTGAGCACAACAAGGCAGGCAAAATAAATTGTAATTTATTTCTTTTCAGACAAACACACAAATTTTGCACAATTACACTTAATAAAACACTAACTAGGTATAGGGAACAAAATCAAGTGTCCTGGGAATGAAACAAAGTCTCTGGGCACCCCGGCACGCATGCCAGTGGGTGCGCAAATTGATCCATGTAACAGTTCCTGGCTAGGGGCACAAGTTGCCACCCCCATATTTCAGCCAAAAGGAAAAAGTTTGTTCAGTCCTTACAGGGTTTGTTCGGGAACCCTTAGCTCTAACGAATTCCAGAAGAGGGGCACAATCCTTGGTTACGATATAATTAACCCCTCACACTCCGGAACCGGTGACGCTGGAACTTGGTGAATCCGATGAAATCTATAGATGGAACTTGAGAAGGAACTCACTGGGACTGGGCTGCAGGCATTCTTATAGGGTTAAGGGCCCTATACTTAACATCCCAATCCCAATCCTCTCGTGGGAATAACTTTTCCCACCAATACCTGACTTGCCAGTACCTTGCAAATCGGGCAGAAGTTGCTTCCTGGTTTGCACAGAGCATGTGTTAACCTCACACCTGAGTTCCTTAGCATACCTGGTCCAACCCCTTACCTGGGGATAGCAAGTCTGGAATCTGGCCACAAGGTGTGAACAGCCCATATGTTGGACCGGTTCCTGCTACTTAACAATTTCCTGGCCGTCTTAACACCTAGGGTCTCTGAGGCTTTTCAACTCTGGACTTCTCATAGACACTGAGGCACTGACTGCCCAGGGTGCCTTTGAAGTACGGAGATGAGAAATCCCTCAGTTCATTCACCCTTAACATATTTACATGTAAAATTATTTATTACTGGACCGGCAGGAAAAGCTTCCTGCCTGTACATTTTAAAACACCAAGACAATACAGTTTATTTATAAAAGTATGTTCTGCTTATGCCACAATTATAAACCTTATATGTATGGTTATGGTTTCTTTTTACTTAGCTGCACTCCAAAAATTAGAGTTCTAGCTCTTTCCAAGCGCGAGTTAGCCCCCCTTGTGTCGCAAATACAATTGGCACATTTTACACATATTCACATAGCTGCAGCCAGCAATTGGCTGCGGAGCTGACACTCTACGCTTTAACTTAGAATTTAACCCCTACAACTTTCTCAACCTTTTTCCTGGTGAGAGAGTTACAGAACCCCTCACTTGATCCTGGGGCTTGGGCATATCCAGGGACCTGGAATGTAACCCAGTTCCCTGCCCAGTTTTACTGCCCTGGTTTGTGCTGAAGCAGGGGGATTTGGCGGTGAGCTGCAACCTGTGTTCCAGGGAGGATTTTAGCCGGGGGTCTGTGTTCTTCATGTCCTCAGGAATCTGGGGAGATTACTGAGTGCATATTTCGGGGTAACAGCAACATGGGCCCCCCGTCTACCAAAACACACCCCGACAACAGTTTACCGTAAAATCATCCCTGACTCTCACGTCTGGCAAATCCCTGCTGGTTAGCACTCCTGGAACAGTAAAACCACATACGGGTACATTTTCATTCATTCATTTTAACTGCAGCTAGCTTCTGAGCTGCAAAATAGGGACAAAAACGCTAGTGTACGGGGAAACGTGGTATTATGGGAATAATACATTTTAACCCCTTCACTCCCGACAGGGTTTAGGGTTAACCAGCTGGGCATAATAACTTTATTATTGGCCTGGTTAACCCCTCCCACCACAGTAACATTCAAACATCAACTAATAATCAATTGACAGCCAACCACCAACATCCAATAATGTTAATCTCGGCCATTCCCACTGGCCAATATCTAAGATTGCCACACATTTGTTGAAATACATATAATAGAGCAATTAACATTGAAAGAAATACTTTAGTTGCTACCCCTGCAAGACAAGAACCAAAACAAATAATCAGATACCTATAATAAAAGATGGCCAGAAATGATTTTTGTTTTCAAAAACATTGGCAGATTCTATTATCAGATTGTGATCTAAAAGAATTACGATACTAAGAGCTAACCCAGTGATCACAAACAGGAGGTAAAAAAACTTTAGGAATACATAGCCATTTTCAGGAGCAAAAATCAAGTCATTGGCTCACAGATAAGACTGACGGTACATAGAAATGTCAATCATGTAAAGCATATTCCCACATAGAAGTATGCAAAGCTTCAATGACAAAAATAAGACTCAATACATGATTAAAGATTTTATCAACTGGAAAACCACAGGTGTAATATACCTTATAGTCTGCAGTTGTAAGATATCTATGTATGTGTATATATCTTTATATGGGGTAGATAAACACAACACGAGGGAGTGGTTGCTTGACAAATTCAGTGGATAGACAGCAGCCCATCGGAGTCTGGAGGAGCAAGAGACTATTGCAAAGATACCTTTTGATGCCCTGAAAGACATTACCAAATGTGAGTGTGCATCCAAAGGGACTGTTTTATTTGGTGTATATTGAATTAAAGGTTATTTTACATATTGCACTCAGCGTCTGTTTCTCTTATCCTCACTCAAGATCCAAGTTCACCTACACCTACAGCTGTATTTACCCACAACTGTTACAGCACGGGTGGGCTGCTGTCTATCCATTGAATTTGTCAAGCAACCTCTCCCTCATGTTGTGTTTATTTATGACTTCTGAAGAATCCGGCTGTTTCTTTTGATGTTGAGTAGCTATTAGATTTTTTATTATTATTTATTCTGTATCATTACTATTTATTTTTTATTATTCACTCATTTTATTTCTGTCCATGCCCACTGGTATAGTGGTCATTTTACTATTGTTGATTGAATGTTCTGTTTGTGCTATTAGCACTTTTTCCCACTAGGTGGTGCTGTTGTACTGTTTTAACATTTGGGGAAGCGCTGAACAGTTTATTTCTTCTACAAATCGTGTTTTAAGATGGGTCTTAAAGGTGGAGAGAGATGGTACCAGTCGGATATTGGGCAGTGAGTGGGAGGTTTTAGGCGGCAGAGGGCGTTAGATACAAAAGGGGTAGACAAAATACATCATTGAGCAGAATGCAAGAGTTGGGATGGTGTATAGCAAGAAATTAGGACTGAGATGTATGGGTAGAAGAGTATATGGCCTTATAAGTGACAGGACGTGGGAAAGGCAATCAGAGAATTTTGGAAACACATGTAACGGGTATTCCCTGTGAATACAACCGCTACTACCTGCTGTGTATACCTGTGTGGCTCTCAGGAACCTAAGCCTCCACTCGGGGAGCCTTGGGTACATACATATAACACAATCTCGTGGTGCAACGCCTCCACCTGCGATGGCTCCCACCAGAGTGGGAGTGGTTCCTCGGAGGACAAATATATATATATATATATATATATATCACTCCACACACAGCATGTAAAATAACCAATGACTTTACTGGCGCAAAGTACTTATTCATATATCAACAGGTGTCCCTCTCTAGAGGAGACACTAACTACTGCATCTCGCAGGACACTCCCACCTCCACCGGGTGATCCCACCCGTGTCCAGTAACCCCACACAATATGTCCCCCACCCTTCAAGTGAGATGATATGTGTGACTGCGCAGCCACTGGTCCCGTGTGAATATAATATAGGATCGTTGGTGCACTTGGTGATGGTTACCTGCCGAGCACTCCAGTGCCCGGGCCTGCCAAGGAGCTTAACAAAGGATTCGAAGACTGCTGAATACAGGAACTACCATCCGGGGCGATCCCACCCGGATGGCTGCTGCAGCGGCTGCGGAGGTCTGAGCCCAAACCTCTGGATGGACGCGCAGCGTCCGCTGTGTCCCTAACTGACTCTGGATAGTAAGGGGCAGGGTCCCTAACCTGGGGCCTGTCCCTGAAACAACTCAAAGCTACTGGTGGCTCAGGGCTATCTGGGGCCTAGGGGGCTGCTGGCCTAGTGCAGAGAGTCACTGACTCTTGCACCCTACCTCTTTCCCCTAGCTGCTCCTGACGCTGACTAACGTGCCCCAAACCCCGCGAAAAGTATCTATTCTCCTCTGCAGGGAGATGCTGTAGCCCTATTGGCTCTCTGGGGTCATGTGGGCGCTCCTGAGGCTCATGGGATATGTAGTCCCTGCTGTGAGCCCTATCCTGATTGGCCCCCGTTCGCGCGCTGCAACTGCGCATGCGTAAACTTCCATAGTGGCCACTCTGTTAGGGAACCCATTGCGCATGCTCAAATACATAGAAGATGGCTGCGCCCTGCCACCCTGCCTCCCTGCTTCGGGAGTGCCGTTAGCCCACGCAAAGAGTTCACGGCCCTAGCAACCGGCCGCACGCGTCCCCGGCAACCCCCCCAAAGCAGGATCTTGACCGCCCCCACTCTTGCGACCGGCCGACGGGACCACCATTGGGCTCGGCGGCACCCGCGATCGCCAGCAAGGTGAGGGGGGTTGACAGGCAGAGGGGGACCTGGCTAAATCCTCCCCCTGGTAAAAACCCCAACGTCCTCGCTTGGGACATATGACTTACGTGACTATACACAACATTATATAATAAACATGCATATCAATACGACCACAACTTAACACATCGACTGACTTTACACGATGTTACAAAACTCTGTGAGCATTACAATTACCGATTGTATTTTGCTACGAGACCACTGCTGAGCCTCATAATGGGGTGCCCCAATTTGGTCATAGGTTACCTGGTTTGGGGAGTACCTTACTCTTTGGCTCCTACGGAGCTGTTCTTCAGCAACTCCCTCTGGGGAGTAATATATACAGTCCTGAGGCTCAGCCTCTTCCCTTGAGGGGAGAAATGTCTCTGAACAGTCTCTGTTGGGTACAAAGCTCGGGCTCTGTGGATCCAAAGGCTGGCCTGTTGGTGCCACCTTAGTAGGCGTTGGCCTACGGGGCCCTTTACCCATAGCTCCTCCGGGAGATGCCCCTTCTATGGAATAGTCCCTTTGAGAGGGTCCTTCCATAGGGTCTTCAGGAGTTTCAGAGTGGGTTTCGTTATTTACAGTCTCTTGACCCATCTCTGATAAGTCAGACTCACCGTTGAGCGGTGTGGACAGTATTTCTGCTTCCATGTCTCCCACTTGTGGGATGGGGAGAAGGTGATTACGATGCCAAGCCTTTACCTGGCCGTCGGTGTCTTTGATGCGATAGACCGGGAGGCCAGGCATCTGTGACTCTACCTCATATACGCCGTCTCTCCATCGGTCTGCCAGTTTATGTTTTCCGGGGACTCCCAGATTACGAAGCAACAAAGTGTCCCCAGGACGTAGCTCCCGATACTTGACTTTATTGTCATATCGTCTCTTATTGCCAGCATTCAATTTATCTGTAGACTTCTGAGCCTGTTGGTAAGCTTGCTGCAAACTGTCCTTTAGTCTTTGCACATACTTGAAATGGGTAGCATTGTGTATCCCATCCGTTGATACTCGAAGACGCACATCTACAGGGAGTCTTGCCTCCCGCCCAAACATGAGGAAGTATGGGGAGAATCCAGTGGACTCATGGCAGGTACAGTTGTACGCGTGTACCAAAGCCTCTACGTGTCGACTCCATTCCGTTTTCTGCGCACCCTTCAGGGTTCCGAGCATGTCCAACAAGGTCCTGTTGAATCGTTCTGGCAAAGCGTCTCCTTCGGGGTGGTACAGAGTCGTCCGTGATTTGGCAATGTTCAGCATTTTGAGTAATTCTCGGATCAGGGTGCTCTCAAAATCTCGCCCTTGGTCTGAGTGAAGTCGGTTTGGGAGATCGTAGTGAACAAAGTACTTCTCCCATAGTATTTTTGCGACTGTGATGGCCTTCTGGTCTTTCATGGGGAAGGCCTGAGCATACCGGGTGTAATGGTCCGTGATGACCAGCACATTACAGATTCCTCGGGTATCGGGTTCAATACACAAAAAGTCCATACACACAGGTCCATTGGACTAGAACTCTTGAGATGGGCCATGGGTGCTGCTCTGGTAGGCAAAGTCTTGCGTTGGATGCACCGGGAACAACGGCGGCAGTGTTGTTCCACCGCTTCCCGCATCTTGGGCGAGAAGAAACGGTCTCGGACTAACCCAAAAGTCTTCTCTACACCGAGGTGCCCATGCTCATCATGTAGAGACTTCAACACCATATACTGTATCTCAAGTTTTGGGGTAGAACCAGTTGTCGCCTATCAGGGTGGTTGTGATATTGGACTACCCTATAGAGCAAGCAATTATCTATCTCGAACTTGTCCACCTCCCGCATTAGCAAAGCGATCAGGTCTCGTGGAGCACTTTTCAGTAGAGCTGGATTCTTTCTTTGAACAGCTTGCCGAATGATGCTGATTACTGGATCTCTCATTTGATAGTCCACTAAGTCTTTCCATCTTATGACTTTGTCATGGGTTATGTTAATTCCCTTGGGATCGCAGTAGGCGGCTGGGATAGCCTGCGATTGGCATCCAAACGAATCTGCAACTCGTACTTCGGAGAAGGCCACCTGATCATTGATGACGGCCACTATGCTACACATTGCTCACATCCCTGGCCCGGGGATCTCCTCCCATTCATTATCATCGGGAATAGCACTTAGTCCTGGTCGTCGTGATAGAGCGTCAGCTCCAATGTTCAAAGGTCCCGGCTTGTACTTCAGAGAGAATCTGTAGTTACATAGGGTGGCCAGCCATCGGTGCCCTGCTGCATCCAACTTGGCAGAAGTATTGATGTACGTGAGGGGATTGTTATCCGTCCTTACCTCAAACGTAACACCATAGAGGTAATCATGAAGTTTCTCTGTGATCGCCCATTTGAGAGCCAGGAACTCTAGCTTGTGTACAGGGTATTTCTGTTCACTGGGTGTCAGACTGCGGCTGATGTAGGCTACAGGCCGAAGACCCTCGGGGTGCTTCTGATGCAAGACAGCGCCCAGTCAATTGAGACTGGCATCCACATGCAGAACGTATGGTTGTTCTGGATCAGCATACGCAAGCACTGGTGCTTCAGTCAGGCTTTTCTTCAAGTTCAGGAAGGCCCGTTCACACTCGGATGTCCACTTATCGTCAAACGGTTGACGGGCTGACATGGCCTTCCTTCCGGTATCTTCGGGGTATATCTTCAACAGATTGTTCAGGGGTTTAGCTCGACTAGAGTACCCTTCCACGAAGCGACTGTAATACCCACAGAAACCCAGGAATGATCGCAGTTCCGTGACATTCTCGGGACGTGGCCAGTTCACTACTGCTTCTACTTTGGCCGGATCGGTAGCAATTCCTTGAGCAGACACGATGTGTCCCACATAGGTCACCGAGGTGTGACAGAAACGACACTTGTCGATGGATAACTTCAATCCTTCCTTTCCAAGACGGTCTATTACCTTAAGCAGCCTCTCTTCGTGCTCTTCCATGGTCTTCCCGAAGACAATGATGTCGTCCAGGTAGACAGGACACTCCAGAGGGTTCATGTCCCCAATTGTTTTCTCCATCAGTCGCTGGAAGGTAGCAGGAGCTCCACATATACCTTGGGGCATACGCGTAAATTGGTAGAAGCCCATGGGGCAGACGAAGGCTGTCTTTTCCTGGTCCTCTTCACTCATAGGTACCTGGTAGTACCCAGATCGTAAGTCGAGCACACTAAACCATTGGCTCCCGGTTAGAGCATTCAGGATTTCTTCAATGCGAGGAAGGTTGTATTGATCGGGTACCGTACAATTATTCAGAGTTCGATAATCGACGCACAATCTTACAGATCCATTCTTCTTCCTTACCACCACTATGGGTGATGCATAAAGACTCTGAGACTCCGTCAATATCCCAGCGGTCTCCATTTCCTTCAGGACGTTCCTTACATCGTCCACATCCCTGGGGGCGATGCGACGAGAGCGTTCACAGAATGGAGTGGCGTCACTCAACCTAATGGTGTGTTCGGCGCTGCGACTGCGGCCCACATCCATCTCGCTGGTGGAAAATACCGTCCTTCTTTCATTCAGCTTGGCCGTCAGTCGATCCTTCCACTCAGTTGGCAGCGTCGAGTCTCCGAAGTTTAAATCCAGATCGACTAACAGCTCACCCACTGCAGCGGCGTTTACCTGGGGCACTGTTTCTACCGGGCTGATGGGATATATGCTGCCCAAACTTTGTCCTGCATCAATGTCCATCGGGAATGGAGAGATATATTGAACATACACGTAGGTTCGTAGAGGAATTTGGGTCATCCACTCTCTCACTTTGGGTATTACCCTATACCCTCTCTGGGTCTCTTCCTCAGGGTACTCTCCATAGAGAACAGATGATCGGTCTCATCTCAATCGGGATAACAGGCTTGTAAAGGTTCCTGGTTTTCCCAGCATGGACCTTTTTGTGACTATTTTTTTTATAGTCAGACGGCCATGTTTTGCACTCCCCCTGGTAAAATGGTCGTCAGTCCGCATTGACGATTGTAGAGGTCCCTGTGACACTCTAAGGCATATACTCTGTTGCACTCCTCTCTCAGTACAGGGTCAAGGAGTGGATTGGCCATTGGCAATTCATTGGTCTCTTTCAGGTAGGCTCTGATTACTACTCGCACTATATCCGTATTTGTTCCCAAGATGACCGGGTACTGACACTGTCCTTGAGGCTTCGGGCATACCATTGCCTCCAAATGCATGGGATGTTTCTTGCCGGTATTCAATTGAAGTATCTCCTGTTGAACTCTGTGACAGGGTAAATAAAAGCCACCAGCTATATGCCTGGCAGAATTATGTTTAGTCTGCAGTGCAGCAATGACTAGGTTAACTTCAGCTGGGAACCTCAGGACAATTAGTTGGATCCCAGCTGCCTAATCAATGTGTGTTAAAAACCCCAGGCTGTAGACACATGCTGGCTAGCTGTTCAGGAGAGAGGAGTGAGTTACTGAAGAGATTACTGATACAAGGTCTGTTAAAAAGTACATGGTTTATGAACTGTCTGTCTCCTGCATAGAAAAGAGTAGCTGCCTTATTTTTACTCTGTCTGTTAAAGAGAAACCATTTTGTTTTGTCTGCTGAAGAAAAATACATTTTTCTTTTGTTTGCTGATGAGAAGCTATTTGTTTTGGTGTGTTGTATGTTTTAAGGCTAAGATAAATAAGCTTTATCCAAAGAACCCGCGTGTGTCATTGCATGTACCCTGCAACATATGGTGTCAGAAGTGGGATTTTAAAAGGCCCCTGCAGTTAAAGGGCCACACACACACACACACAAGAATGGAAAAAATGGAAGAATTTTTTTAAGAGTTTCTGTGCGAGCAGACCAGACAGTAGGGACAGTTAATGCAGGAGCAGGCCCGGCTACAAGCAGAGAGAGATGAAAGACTATTGCAGCAGCAAACCCAGCTCCTAACCCAGCAGCAGGCAGCACAGGAGGAGCGGATGGCCAAGCTGCTGACCCAATTCCAGGGGTCTGCCAGTCCAGAACTTGCAAGCAAACCCCTGATACTCCTGAGGAAAATGTCTCCGAACGAGGATCCAGAGGCTTTTTTTACTGACATTTGAAAGAGTTGCAGAAGCTCAGGGCTGGGCTACAGATCGCTGGGCAACTGTTTTGGCCCCGCTCCTCATAGGAGAAGCCCAGGCCTCATATTAGGGCCTGCCTGCAGATCAGGCAATGGACTACCGACAAGTAAAAGCCGCCATACTGGATCGCTTAGGTCTGACCCCAGAGACCTACCAGCAGCAGTTCCGGAACATGAAGTACACCGCTAAGATGAGACCCCGGGTCCTCGCTCAGCGGTTATTGGACTTGTGTACGCGCTGGATACACCCCGAGGAGTGCACTAAGGAGGCAATTCTTGAGCAGGTGGTTTTGGAACAATTTCTACAAAAAATAACCCCTTCCGCACGCTCGTGGATAAAACGCCACGCTGCTGAAACCCTAGCTTTGGCGGTCCGACTCGTGGAGAACTTCCTTGGGGCTGAGCAGCAGGCGAGTGTCCTGGACCCGACTCCACCGGCACTTGTGGACACCCAAAGAGGGAGGTCGGATCAACGGGGAACCTACGGCCCGTCCATGCGCAACCGCCAAGTCCAACGGAAGGAGCAGTCGTTCCAGCAAGGACGGAGTCCAAATGCTGGTCCCTGCCGAGACCCTCATCTCCTTCCTGATGTCGGCTCATCGCAAAATGAGAGGAAATTCCGAGGACGTCGCCCACAGGACCCACGAGATGCCTGGTCTCCAGTATCCGGTCCAGCGGAGCGCTATCCACAGCCCCGTCCTGCGAGGGCACCCTCTCCATGTTCCGCCTGCGGAGAACAAGGCCACCGGCACGTGGACTGTCCACTGATGGAGTGTTCATTCAGCAGGACCGTCGCCTCGGCCATCACTGGAGAAAATTACAAGCCCTGGCTACTTCCAGCCCTGATTGGGGGGAAAACCGTCCAGGCCCATGTAGATTCGGGCTCTGGGAAAAATCTGGTCCTCCAGGAACTGTTACCGCCTAACATGTGTTCTTTTGACTCCCCATGGAGTATAGAATGTACACACGGCAATGTAAAACGCTATCCGATGGCCAAAATCCGGCTACAGGTAAAAGGTCAGGAGGCTTACCTCGAAGTAGGAGTCGCACCTTGGCTGCCTGCCCCCATTGTGCTCAGCCGGGACTGGCCTTTTTTTCTAACCTAATGGCTCCAGTCTCTCATGAGGAGCCTCATTCTATGGCTCAGGAGAACCCTGGCAAACTGTTCCCCTTCTCAGCAGACCTTTTTCCCAGTAGACACTGGGTTGAAAAGACTCGGAAGCAAAGACGCTCTGACAAACAGGACTGGTTGCAGAAATATGGGTCTCAAGGTGACCATTCTAGTAGTCAGAGGTCACAAGTGATGGCTGGGGATGGCCAGAGGGAGGGGGATATGGGCCCTGGAGATTTACCAGACCTGTACCTCTCTGACTTTCGCCAGAAGCAAAGGGAAGCCCCAGTCCTTGCTAGACAGTATGACAAGGTGGTGAAAAATGATGAGCAGATTTTAAATGCACAGGGGGTGATAGTATTCCCCCATTTGAGCTATCAAATGACATCCTGTATAGGGTGAATCGGCAGACACAAACAGGGGAGGTCACCAGACAGATATTGGTTCCCAAGGCGTTTGTTAAATCTGTTTTTACTCTAGCCCATACTGTCCCTTGGGGTGGTCACCTGGGCAGGGATAAAACATTGGACCATATTTCATCCTGATTCTTTTGGCCAGGGATGCATAGTGATATTGCTAAGCTATGTGCGGCATGTCCGGAGTGCCAGCTAACTAGTCCAAAAGGACAAAAACCAGCCCCTTTGGTTCCTCTACCCTTGGTGTCAGTTCCCTTTGAGAGGATTGGGGTAGACTTTGTAGGGCCTCTAGAACCTTCTGCGAAAGGACACAGGTTTTTTCTTGTAATAGTGGATTATGCAACAAGATATCCTGACGCGTTCCCCCTGAGAACAGCAACGGCGAAGCAAGTAGCCATCAAGTTGTTGGAACTGTTCTCACGGGTTGGACTTCCCCAGGTTATGTTGATAGACCAAAGTACAAATTTCATGTCTAAACTGATGCAGGATGTCTTAAAGTTACTAGAGGTCAAGTCTGTTCGGACATCGGTCTACCATCCACAGACTGACGGATTGGTGGAAAGATTAAACCGAACTCTAAAAGGGATGCTGAGGAAATTTGTAGATTCAGAGAAGAGAGCCTGGGATGAACTTCTCCCTTTTCTGCTGTTTGCAGTGCGGGAAGTTCCCCAGGCCTCCACGGGATTCTCTCCATTTGAACTGCTCTATGGCCGCTACCCCGGGGTATCCTAGACCTTCCTAAAGAAGTCCTGGGAGGAACAGCGGTCCCCTTCTAAGAATACCCTGCAATATGTACTAGACCTTAGGAAGCGCCTAGATGTGGTCGGCCATTTTGCTAGGGAGAATCTTAGATCAGCCCAGGACAGTCAGGAGAGACATTACAATCAGAATGCTCGCATGAGAGTGTTTCACCCGGGAGACCAGGTGATGTTAAATTTATCCAGTTGCGAGAGTAAACTCCTGGCCAAATGGCAGGGCCCATTCGAAGTACTCTGCCGTACGGGTGATGTGGATTACGAGATCGCTCAACCAGGGTCCAGGAAGGGTAAACAAATTTACCATGTGAACTTTCTGAAACCCTGGAAGATGCAGCGGTCTCTATTCATCCACAGACTTGGGTCCTCAGCCTCCACGGGAGAACATCGTGAGTGACGATAAAATCCCAATGGGTAAACAGTTGTCCTCTGAATAAAAAGGGGACTTGTTAGCAATAATTACACATTTCCATGATGTTTTTTCTCATTTACCAGGACATACTAACTTAACTTAACTTAATTTCACATGCGATCGAGACAGCACCTGGGGTAAAAGTACGTTCCCGTCCTTATAGGTTGCCTGAAAGTCGTAGGGCTCTGGTAGAGAAGGAGGTACAAGAAATGTTACACTTAGAAGTGATTGAGGAATCATGCAGTGAGTGGTGTAGTCCACTAGTTATGGTCCCTAAACCCGATGGGAAGGTAAGATTTTGTGTGGACCTCCGAAAGGTCAATGCGGTATCCAAGTTTGACGCATATCCGATGCCAAGGGTGGATGAATTAATTGATGCCCTTGGTAACGCGGAATATATATCCACGCTGGACTTGACAAAAGGATACTGGCAAATACCCTTAGAGGAAAAGTCCAAGTGCAAAACAGCCTTTGCCACTCCCATGGGTTTATACCAGTTTGTGACAATGCCATTTGGACTGCATAGAGCCCCAGCCACATTTCAGAGACTCATGGATAAGGTACTGAGACCCCACAGGACTTGTGCCGCAGCCTACCTAGATGACATTGTCATTTATAGTAAACACTGGCGGACCCATCTAAATAGGCTGAAAGCGGTCCTCAAATCTCTAAGAGAGGCAGGGCTCACAGCCAACCCTAATAAATGTGCCTTGGGTAATGCGGAAACCAAATTCTTAGGGTATGCAGTGGGAGGTGGAAAAGTAAGGCCACTAGCCGACAAGGTAGTTGCCCTGAAAGAAGTTCCGACCCCCCAAACAAAAACACAGGTACGCTCTCTGCTGGGTTTAGCAGGGTACTACCGGCGGTTCATCCCCAACTATTCGGAAGTGGCAGCCCCTTTAACGGACCTCACAAAAAAAGTGTGCCCCTACACAAGTGGTATGGTCAAGGTATTGTCAGAGAGCCTTTGAGGACATAAAAAGGTGTCTATCAGAGGGTCCCGTCCTTAGAAGCCCGGACTTCAACAGCCCTTTTGTATTGCAAACAGATGCATCAGAGATAGGGCTAGGGGCAGTGTTGTCACAACAGTTTGAGGGAGTTGAACACCCTATACTTTTCCTGAGTAGGAAATTGTTCCCGAGGGAAAAAAACTACTCAGTCAATTAGTTGGATCCCAGCTGCCTAATCAAGGTGTGTTAAAAACTCCAGGCTGTAGACACATGCTGGCTAGCTGTTCAGGAGAGAGGAGTGAGTTACTGAAGAGATTACTGATACAAGGTCTGTTAGCAAAGTACATGGTTTATGAACTGTCTGTCTCCTGCATAGAAAAGAGTAGCTGCCTTATTTTTACTCTGTCTGCTAAAGAGAAACTATTTTGTTTTGTCTGCTGAAGAAAAAGACATTTTTCTTTTGTTTGCTGATGAGAAGCTATTTGTTTTGGTGTTTTGTATGTTTTAAGGCTAAAATAAATAAGCCTTATCCAAAGAACCCACGTGTGTTGTTGCATGTACCCTGCAAAGAACTCTCACAATCCCATCGATGGGGTAATCTTCATTGCTCAACCTCCTCACCTTCATATGTTCCGCCGACCGCAGGGGACAGTGCTTAAGGTGTTGGTCATAGAATTGTCGGTATATTATGGTCACTTGGGACCCGGTGTCCAGTAAAGCAGAGGCATAGACTCCTTCTTTTACCACACGCACGATGGCAGAGGGGCCTACTTGACAGAAACCATACCCGGCCGGAGTTCCATCATCTGGGTTTAGGTCAGTAGGAGCTTCGGGAGGCGCAGGGGTGGCCTCGGATGTCTTGGCTTCTGTGGTCTGTATCCGGAAGATCATGGACCTAGCCGAGCTTCCTTTACTGGGCGGTCTCTTTTCTTGGGTGACTCCATCAGGGTACACTCTGGAGAAATGGCCTTTCTGCCCACAACCATAGCAGACGATATCTTTAGGATCCAGTCATCTTGGGTAAGTGGGGGAGGATCTCCCCGAAGTCCGGCCTTTCGTTGAGGGCGACTGGGGTGGCTCCTCTTCCTCATTGACAGGTTTCTTAATCCAGCGAGCGGAGGCTCACTCGCAGGGGGATCTTTGACCTTGGGGCCTATATGCAGCTTGGTATAGGCTTCATGCCCCTTGGCGATCCCCAAAATGTCCATGAAGGTAGGGGAAGCCCCTCCATAAGTGAGCACCTGATCATGATCACTATGTGATGCGTGGGGATGGTCCCTCGGAGGAACTGCTTGCGCCGGTATTCATCCATCTCTGAGGCTAAAATGAGGCCGCAAGTTCGCAATTTCCACAGGACCAGCTGAATTTGTTGAAGGAAATCTGACAGGTCTTCCGTCTCCTTCTGTCTGAGACCATAATATTTGAACCACTGCTCACTCTCCTCTTCATCTTTGCCATAGATCCGGATTAACAAGTCTACCATCTGATGAGCAGAGAGATCAGGGTCTTGGTCACGCTGTGCACTGACCATGGTGGATGCCGGGGGTCGGAGGCTTTCCAGGATTCTCTGACGCCTTACCGTTTCAGAGCAGGGCCATTCATCGATCACCTTGAGGGTGTGTTCCTTCCAAGACTCGATGCTCTCTTCGCCTGTGGTGACAGGAACAATTCCTGAAAACGCATTCAACTTCCTGTAAGTTTGAGCTTGGGCGGACGTAGGTATAGCTTCCAACAGCTGCGGGAATGTCACTCCTAGCATGGAGCCGCCACTGTCTGCGGAACTTGTGATCCCCGCTCCCTGACTGTTAGGGGTTGGTGTGAAGCTGTTCATTAACCGGTTAGGGACCGGTGATGTTGGTGGGCTACCGGCCCAACTGGTGGCCCCTTGCCTAGCATCAGAAGAGAAAGTCACTCGCGGTAGGGATATGTCTGATCTGATGGGTGTACTGGTGGCCATATCTTTGCCTTCCCAACCCGCATGTCTGGTAAGGGAAGTTACGCGACTGGAAACAGTTCCAGGGTAAATTAGAGGGCACCCTTGCGGTAAAGTCTCTGGTAGATACACTACTTGTGGGCCTCTATCAGGGGCTATAGATTGTTCGGTGGCCAGCAGTAGGGTGTTCTCTTGCTGGTCAATGTTGTAGTGCTTGCTGATGAGGCGGGCTCCCGCCAGACCAGGTAATGTCCTTACTGCGCTGCAGACAGTAAACATGGATACATCGGCAGGTACCCTGTCTACGGCGACTACGTGTCGCAAGAGCTCTCCTAGCTTTTCGGCCCAGTCGGCCACTTGTTGGTGCGTGAGCGCAGACATGCTGACTGATAGGATACTACGTGAACTACTGAGTAGGGCACCCCAGGGCTGAATCTCAGCAGTGCCTCCAAATGTAATGGGTATTCCCTGTGAATACAGACACTACTATCTGCTGTGTATACATATAACATAATCTCATGGTGCAACGCCTCCACCTGCGATGGCTCCCACCAGAGGGGGAGTGGTTCCTCGCAGGACAAAGATATATATATCACTCCACACACAGCATGTAAAATAACCAATGACTTTACTGGCACAAACGTATTTATTCATATATCAACCGGTGTCCCTCTCTAGAGGAGACACTAACTACTGCATCTCGCAGGACACTCCCACCTCCACCGGGTGATCCCACCCCGTGTCCAATAACCCCACACAATATGTCCCCCACCCTTCAAGTGAGATGATATGTGTGACTGCGCAGCCACTGGTCCCTTGTGAATATAATACAGTATAGGATCGTTGGTGCACTTGGTGATGGTTACCTGCCGAGCACTCCAGTGCCCGGGCCTGCCAAGGAGCTTCACAAAGGATCTGAAGACTGCTGAATACAGGAACTACCGTCCGGGGCGATCCCACCCGGATGGCTGCTGCAGCGGCAGCGGAGGTCTGAGCCTTAACCTCTGGATGGACGCGCAGCGTCCGCTGTGTCCCTAACTGACTCTGGATAGTAAGGAGTAGGGTCCCTAACCTGGGGCCAGTCCCTGAAACAACTCAAAGCTATTGGTGGCTCAGGGCTATCTGGAGCCTAAGGGGCTGCTGGCCTAGTGCAGAGAGTCACTGACTCTTGCACCCTACCTCCTTCCCCTAGCTTCTCCTGACGCCGACAAACATGCCCCAAACCCCGCAATAAGTTTCTATTCTCCTCTGCAGGGAGATGCTGTAGCCCTATTGGCTCCCTGGGGTCATGTGGGGCGCTCCTGAGGCTCATGGGATATGTAGTCCCTGCTGTGAGCCCTATCCTGATTGGCCCCCGTTTGCGTGCTGCAACTGCGCATGCGCGAACTTCCGTAGTGGCCACTCTGTCAGGGAACCCATTGCGCATGCTCAAATACATAGAAGATGGCTGCGCCCTGCCGCCCTGCTTTGGGAGCACCGGGAGCCCTCGCAACGCAATCGCGGCCCTAGCAACCGGCCGCACGCATCCCCGGCAACACACCCAAAGCAGGATCCTGACCGACCCCCACTCTTGCGACCGGCCGATGGGACTGCCATTGGGCTCGGCGGCACCCGCGATCACCAGCAAAGTGAGGGGGGATGACAGGCAGAGGGGGACCTGGCTACACACATATGAATTTTTATTATATAGGACTGAAGCAGGCGGTCTCCGGAGCTGAATCACATTAATTTCAGCCCTGGGGACTCCTTGCTTCCTAAGTTACAGGCCTCTGTATCGGGGGCCGGTATCTCCTGCAAGTTTAAATGTCCTGGTCACGTGGGCCATGAAGCAGAAAAATTAAACTTGCAGGGAATACCGGCATCTGATACGGAGCCCTGTACCTCAGGAAGCAGAGGGTTCCTAGACCTGAAATGAATGCTGTTCAGCTCCGGAGACCCCCTGCTTCAATCCTATGTAATAAGTGCAACTCCGGTCTCTTTTCAGCCCCAGAGACCCCCCATGTAGCGCTCCAAGGCTCTGTGGCACATCTGGCTAGCGGGGGCCGCCATGCAGGTTGTGCAAGCGTGCGCGTTGGTCGCGCAGGTGCAGTAAGGGTAGCGCACGCAGTCCCAATGCTAAAGAGGTCCTGAGTGGACTACAATTCCCAGCAGCCTCTGGAGATTGCCCTTTCACCCACATCACGTGCAGCCAGCCAGCAAATAGGGTTTTGCAGCTTCTCCTGTGGAGGAAGGCTACAATGTTGCGGGGACCACGTTTGGCAGTTGGAGCTGGGAGCAGGAAGGGGAAGGAAGGGTGCAAGGAGCAAGTGGCTCCTGCACCAGGTAAGGAACCACAAGTCCCAGGCAGGCCCCAATCCCCACAGGGTTGGGGGTAGGTACTGAGGGACAGACCCTAGGTTAGGGACTCTGCCCTTAGGTGTGTGAGGGTGCAGGCTTGTCAGTGTCACGGCTGGTAGTGCTGTGAGCACTGACAAGTAGGCACAGTGTGTGCAGCGTGTGCTGTGTGTTGTTGCTGCAGGTTGCCTGTGTGTATGCAGTGTGTTTGCTGCAGGCGTTAGGCTGAGTTAGCCAGAGGGGACCCGGGTGGGCACGGGAAAGGTAGAGTGGGTGCAGGGGTCAGTGACCACCTGCATAGGATAGGCTACCCCGCAGGCCCTAGGAGTTTCCCTAAAGCCATCTAAGGTTGCTGTGCTGTAGGGACGGCCTATAGTGCAGCGAATGTCACGGTAGTTCACGGAGTCAGATAGGGACTCCGTTGCAGTTGCGTACCCGTGCAGAAGGTTGGGCGCTGCCCTTCGTTGCGGTTGCATAGGCCATCTTGTTGGGGTCTTCCCGGGTGGTGGATCCTGGATGTCGGGCTGGAAATCGACGGATCCTTTGTGAAGCGGTTGCAGATCCGAGCACTGGAGTGCTCGGCAGGTACTATATCATCAAGTGCACCAACACCGGTCATCAGGCGCTGATCCCGCCTTAGGCTAAACTCTTTGTAGGAACACTGAGCGAGTGGTTACAAGACTGAGCCTATTCCATATAGTACCATCACATTAATATATGGACACGGTGTGTGGGGCACGCGGTGATGGGGACGGAGACGTTGCCCTGATGAGGGGGCAGCCGCTAAAGTTATACCGTTAGAGTATAAGTATATGTATGTGTTATTGCTACGTTGCATTATCATTAGTAAAAAACAGTTACAATCATAAGGTGTTGTATGTTTCTTGCCCAGGGGAATCTCACATCACGGGGATCCTGGGTAAGTGGAGGCGCTGCGCTAAGGAAATGTGTAAGTGTTACCCCAGGCTCCCAGCTAGCGGAGGCTCAGATCTCCTGGAGCCGCAGGTGTTATACAGTGGCCAGTAGTTCCTTTAGGAGGGTTCAGAAAAAGGGCTACATTTGGAGGCGCTGGTGAGATATCAGACCTGGGGTGCCCCGTAATTTTTTTTCTAAATTGTATTCTATTTTTGTTTCGCCATGGGGAAGCCCTCAAGGCGGAGGAGGCCACATGCTGAATTCCCGCCCGCACGGGAAAATGTTGCAGAAACCCATCCGGGACTGGCGGGAAAACCAGAGCCCCGCCCCCACACTGTGAGTGACGCAGGGCAGAGCCAGGACCATTCCTTCATAGAATGTGCTCCATTTCCCCTTTACCCCAAGTGCAGAGTGTATGAAGAACTGCAGTCAGCGGATTCTGTCCTTCATAATAGAACCAATAGAACCGTAAGATGCAGTCAGGCACACCCTCAAGTGTTTGGAGTCTGGCTATCAGAGACTAGGAAGATACCCTTTCTGTTGTGTCCGTGTATACGAAATCTATTGAGACTGCCTGCTAGTATGATCTATGATCCCAACCTGCTGCTACTAGACTACAAGGAGGTGTTCATAGAAGGGATAAGGTGTATGCACAACACTTGTGTTACATGGAACTTTCCAGGTGGTGAATTGGCGTGGGTACCCGAGTGTGCCTACTGCGGAGTACAGTTTCCAGAGCCCGTGTTGCTGGAGGCTCCGGAACCCGCCAAGGAAGAAGTGGTCGAGTTAAAGCCTGGATCAGTCAATGCAGGTAATTCAGCTACCTACCTCACAGAGGAAGAGCAGGACACTGTTGCGGAGACGGTTTATTCTTCCCCCAAGAATGAGAGAAACTGCCAGGGGATACACCCAAATGTGTATGTGCCATGGCAAGCGCCAGGAATAGATGACATTGTGCTAGTGTGCCCTTGCCTGCAAGAAACCCGTGTCCAGGGAGCTGTCCTGTCTCAGTTACCGCTCGACTTCAGGGAGATCGAGGTGGACAGAGAACTGGGTATACAGTGTTTTAGCCCCATTTTTGACTGTTCTAGAGGTGCACTGGCGTGGGAGCCCCAATGCGACTGTTGCGGTGCCTGGTTCTTAAAGCCTATCACACCCCTGCTTCAGGAACCTCTGAGGACAGGACCTGCAGATGAACATGCCGTTACCCTCTCTACCTCAACCACAGAGGTGGAGGAGATGAAAGATGAAGCTACCCTAGTTCCCCCTTGCCACCAAACGGGAAGAACCGAGGCCCAACCAGCTACGAAGCTCAGTGAACCATCAGAGGAGAAGAGCGCGACCGCAGTGGAGGTACCGGAGCACGCCAGCTTCGTATCAACAACCACTGGTTGCATCGCAGAAGACCCCGGTGACTCCCTTGCGGAGGATCCGATAGTGATACCCTCCGAGGAAGAGGTTGAAATCCAATCGGTGGCGATGCGCCTACCGGCGAACCACCCCAGCGGTGATACCAAGGAGACAGAGGAATCACAGGGTAAGGTGTATATACCCCCATCGTCTTTTAGTGATTCCAGCGATCAACCGCTCGTGGTGATGAGCCTGCCGGGGGACCACCCTAGTGAAGTCACCAAGCCAACTATCTCGGCAGATACAGAGCCTGCTGTGGGTCCGTGTGCCCTAGAGGAGGTGTATCCAGATGCAGTGAATTCTGATATGGACCCGTGTGCCCTACCACGGCCAGTCCGGCCTACAGAGGTACCATCGGTCCCAGGCTTGGGATCAGTAACCGGCCAACAACGACAGGGGTGAGTTGACTGCTCCAGGGGTGTCGAGTGTGAGCTCCCCGGTGATCGTGGAACCTGGCGGCTCCAAAGGTAGGGTCTTCCGGGCGATGGGCTCACCTCGTCATCGCGTCCTGGTGGAGGTGTCTCCCCCAGAAGATCTCTGCAGACCAGGGAGCGGATTTGACCTCATCAAGGTATCCGGTACAGCGGCCAGGAGCGACTCCTACTCCTGTGCGAAGGATCTCCAAGCTTTGTCTTCTCAAGACCCGGGCCTGCATGAAGACATTGTGCTGTCTACAGAAGATGTCACCGTTAAAGGGATTGCGGGAGCAAACAAAGACTGTGCTGAGACCGCTCTGGTAGTTGTGGCCTCTCCCATGCGCATGATGGAGCGTTTCGTTCACCATGTGCCGAGGCAAGAGACTGAACCTCCCTGTCTCCCGCAAGATGTAACCGGAGGATCCGGCAAGGGTCAATACCCAGGACCCCCTACTATTTTTTCTGCGAGGGGGAGGCGATGGTTTGGCGGTAAACAATGTAATACCTGATCTTGAGTTCCAAAAGACTCACAGGAGTCAAGGTGGGATACCCTCACCCAATCAGTTAGGGGCATTCCACTCTGAGACTCAGCTGGCCTCGGGTATGCGAGTATGTTGGGTATCGGTAAACAAATGTATGTTGTATGTGATGTACCGTTTGCAATGCATTTTTCATTATATAACTCTCTGTATGGTTGCTACCCAAGCGAGTTCGTTGGGATTCTACGAGGGGGAGAATGTAACCCCGGTCTCGTTTCAGCCCCAGAGACCCCCCCATGTAGCGCTCCGAGGCTCTGTGGCACATCCGGCTAGCGGGGGCCGCCATGACAGGTTGTGCAAGCGTGCGCATTGGTCGCGCAGGCGCAGTAAGGGTAGCGCACGCAGTCCCAATGCTAAAGAGGTCCTGAGTGGACTACAATTCCCAGCAGCCTCTGGGGATTGCGCTTTCACCCACATCACGTGCAGCCAGCCAGCAAATAGGGTGTTGCAGCTTCTCCTGTGGAGGAAGGCCCACGTTTGGCAGTTGGAGCTGGGAGCAGGAAGGGGAAGGAAGGGTGCAAGGAGCAAGTGGCTCCTGCACCAGGTAAGGATCCCCAAATCCCAGGCAGGCCCCAAACCCCACAGGGTAGGGGGTAGGTACTGAGGGACAGCCCCTAGGTTAGGGACTCTGCCCTTAGATGTGTGAGGGTGAAGGTTTGTCAGTGTCACGCTGGTAGTGCTGTGAGCGCTGACAAGTAGGCACAGTGTGTGCAGCGTGTGCTCTGTGTTGTTGCTGCAGGTTGCCTGTGTGTATGCAGTGTGTTTGCTGCAGGCGTTAGGCTGAGTTAGCCAGAGGGGACCCGGGTGGGCACGGGAAAGGTAGAGTGGGTGCAGGGGGTCAGTGACCACCTGCATAGGATAGGCTACCCCGTAGGCCCTAGGAGTTTCCCTAAAGCCATCTAAGGTTGCTGTGCTGTAGGGACGGCCTATAGTGCAGCGAATGTCATGGTAGTTCACGGAGTCAGTTAGGGACTCCGTTGCATTTGATTACCAGTGCAGAAGGTTGGGCGCTGCCCTTCATTGCGGTTGCATAGGCCATCTTGTTGGGGTCTTCCCGGGCGGTGGATCCTGGATGTCGGGCCGGAACTCGACGGATCCTTTGTGAAGCGGTTGCAGATCCAAGCACTGGAGTGCTCGGCAGGTACTATATCATCAAGTGCACCAACACCGGTCATCAGGCGCTGATCCCGCCTTAGGCTAAACTCTTTGTAGGAACACTGAGCGAGTGGTTACAAGACTGAGCCTATTCCATATAGTACCATCACATTAATATATGGACACGGTGTGTGGGGCACGCGGTGAGGGGACGGAGGCGTTGCCCTGATGAGGGGGAAGCCGCTAAAGTTATACCGTTAGAGTATAAGTATACTGTATGTATGTGTTATTGCTACATTGCATTATCATTAGTAAAAACCAGTTACAATCATAAGGTGTTGTATGTTTCTTGCCCAGGGGAATCTCACATCACGAGGATCCTGGGTAAGTGGAGGCGCTGCGCTAAGGAAATGTGTAAGTGTTACCCCAGGCTCCCAGCTAGCAGAGGCTCAGATCTCCTGGAGCCACAGGTGTTATACAGTGGCCAGTAGTTCCTTTGGGAGGGTTCAGAAAAGGGTTACATAAGAATAAGAGAAAAGTAGCTTTATTACCTTAGTGGTAATGTAATGAAGGAGTTAAACACCAGTAACCGATTTATTTGGGGTAGAGGGGGTGGATGATGGGGGTAGTTGCCCCAGGGTCAGTGGTTAGGCCTCCCAGAAGGGTTGCGGGAGGGTTATCCCTTTAATTACTTTAGTGGTTACAACCACTATATAACATTTGGACGTTTTAGAATCTGTACATAAACATTTACATGAACCAATATACAATTATAATAACTTCTAATTGTTTGTTTAAAAACACTGTACATATGTTATTATTTTTAGTTGTATATATTTGCATTTATGTTTTACCCATGCAGTATCATTATAATTGATTTCCCCTCACCTATGTGTCTGTGAATCTAATAGACACTTCATCATGAATATACATGATCAATTAGACTGCAAAGAGTTCATTAAAGTCAACATACTATAGTACAGCATACTGTTAATTAAGGTAGTCATGACTACGTTAAAAAAAGCTCCGTACAGGGGATGAAAAGTATGTCAGGCCATAAGGGGGATGGAGCATAGAAGTATCGGCCCTGTCCATGATGTAGCATGTCATGATATTGGAGAGATAGTGCAGAAACACTGTCTCATGCAGAGCAGCTCCCTGCAGCTGCCTTTTTCCATAATCCTCCAACTATAAGCACTTCAGTATACTGTATGAGCCAAAGAGGGGAGATCTCATTTCTCCTAGATCTGTTTGTCTCCAAATACTGGCCTGCTTAGGAGATTTCTTTCAGTCAGAGACTTTCTACTATTGGCCTATAACACTCACATCTGGTTATTTTATTAGGTAGATTCGATTGGTCACCTACAGTAGCAGACATTCTTATTAGTTACTGCAACAATGTTACTTAACAGACCAAAAATTGTTCACACTGCAACAATTATTGACCACATTTGGCTACATCATTACTATCTATATTGCCACAATAAATACTGTTTACAGACTGACAAGACACAGCCGCTGATCTAAGAGCATTTATTATTCAAATGTAGGTAGGAATTGGTGGTTTGTCTACTTTACTCAATCTAATTGATTGTACAGGTTAGAGCTAATTTAATACTCTGTAGTGACTCACATCTATCCCACCCCATATGTAGATACACAGGATACTAACTGTGGTTTTATTCATTTTAATCACTCATAATTATACTATTTTAAGACAAGTAATTAAAAGTTAACTTTTATAGTATCTTTTCAATTCATGGTAATTCCACTTAAGTGCATTTTGTTGTTGCAAGTAGGTACTTTCTCTTATATTTCCTTAAGAGTAAACTACTTTTGTGATGGACCCTAGCTACAGTAGTGCCTCCCTTCTCCATTCCTGGAGATGCTATTTTTTTTTATCAGGAGAGATGACTAAAGATGATGAGCATGAACTCTGGAAGAGTATTGCATCATCTAAACAAGCTCTAGTAGGGGATTCTGATGCAGAGAAAAAGTATGTTGACATCTCATTACTACTGTACCTGCTCTGTCCCTTGATGGAACTTGTTGGTCTGATTTAAAGAGGCATTTCCTCTTCCTTTATTGTTTGTTTGTTTTAATAAATGCAGCTGTTCCTTTCATTTATAGCAATGCAATTATCTAAGCTGCCGACCGATACATTCCCCCATGCGCAATCCGTGCAGATCATGCTTCTAAGGACATATATGCCTATTTTAAAAAGAGGATCTTACAGTATGCAGCTATAACATATACAGTAGTGTAGTCAGGTGACCCCCTTTGGGCCCCTTACTCCAAGGAAAGTGCGTGGAAAACTGCAGTCTGTCAGGATGGCGAGCGGATCGCGGAAGGTCCGAGGCAACTCCCAGTACTGGGTGCCACCATTACATATAGCCGCGCATGTGCAAAGTGTTCGGGGGCATTGGCAGCCATTCAGGGAGGATACGCATTCGCAGGGAACCCACAGAGCGCGGCGCCCATTAAAGGGACAGGCTCTGTAAGGGAACTACAGTTCCCAGTAGCCTCAGGGACTGCGAGTTAAAGGGCAAGCACATCCAATAGCGTGGCAGGAAAGGATACATTTGGCGCGCTCAGGAGGAGCACGTCAGTTGGAAGCAGGACAGCAAGGGGATAGGTAAGGTCCAGGGAGAAGTGCTCCGCTGGACTAGGCCAGAATACACCCTTAGATCCTGACTAGACCCCTCACCATTAGCTTGTGTGTTGTAGGGCAGGTCCTAAGGCAGGGACGCTTCCCTTAGCAACGCATGTTAATCAGCCCACTGGTGACGGACGCACGCGGTGTGCCCGGCCTCCGTCTAGGACCAGACCAGGCACCTAGTCAGAGACTATACTAAGGTGGGAACACTGACCATTTGCTTGGCTTTACGCAGCGACCCCCTGGGCTGGAGTTCCAGGCAGGTATTTCTACAAGTGCACCAACCATTCACGTGGGTCAGGGCTGTCTCACACTTGGGGGTGGGATAGGCCTTCATGGCCTGGACACTGGGACAGTGGTGCCCCTGCACCAAATTACTGTGGGGATATTCCCTGGGTTGGTGTTTCTTTATATTGTATGGTAAGGTGTGTGTGTGTGTTATTATTATTATTACTACAAGTTCTGTCCAGTAAACACTGTTACATATATCCTGTTCGTGTTGTTACTGGTCATATGGTCCTGGAGGGGGCTTTCCCACTGTGTGGAGGCGCTATTTGTATACTCATTACACACCCAAGGCTCCCCGTGGCGGAGGATCAGGCCTCCTATTTGCCACGCAGGTATTAGCAGCACACATGGTTGCCCTGACACAGGGGAAAGGGGGCTACAGTAGCATTAAGCTTGATACATTAAAAAATCATTAAAAAGGGCATAAAGAGTGATTTTTTTTAATGCAATAAGTATTATCTTATTCTACACAACTGATTTACTGTATTTAAAAGAACACCGATTTTGAATGAAATGCTGCTTTACTATCAAGGTGATTATATCTCTGTCTGTGGGAGTTCCAATGTTTTAAAAAATGCTTATCCAAAAAAAAAACCAAGTGTACTGTAGCTTGAAAGCTGCAAAAATAAATTATAAAGGGTGTAACTGTGTTAAAGTATATTTGTCACGGTTGTGCTCGCCACAAACCGGGACCGGACCGCGGGGCTGAGGCTGGGTTATGAAATTACCGACCTTAGACCGCGCAGACTGGTCCGGAGTGTGCAGTTCATAGTCAAACAGGCCGGGTTCAGGACTGGAGATAACAGCATAGTCGTTGGACAAGCCAGAGTCGGGGTAGGAGATATCTGGGTAGTCGTAGTCCAAGCAGGGAGTCGGCAACAGGAAATCAAGCTGGTCCTTTTGTTCAGCACAATCGCTGCAGGTCGGGAACGAGGTTTGCGCGAGTGGCGTCCACGAACCATGGCGCCGGTCTAGGAGGGAAGACTGACTGCAATGGGCACACAGCCAGGCAGCACTAGTAACCCCGTGTTACAGCGCAAGAGTAAGCAGGTCTTTAAGAACCAGGAACTCAGGAACTCAGCGTAGCAGCAGCAGGCCTGGAGGAAACTGGATGAGTACAACGAACTGGAACAAAAGCAGAGAGATACGTAACGAAAGAACAAGCCAGGGCTCGTGGCAGAAACACAGGTAACATCCCAGGAGGATCTATGCTCGGCAGAGAAGGATTGTGAGAATGCAGTACTTAAAGGCCAGCGGGCCAATCCCCGGAGGAAGGTGTGAGGGCACTGCTCCAATGAGAGAGTACAAGGCTAGGTTGCAGTTATAGCCCACACAGCTGCTGTTGATTGCCAAGAGGGAATTGGTGAGAACAACAGCACCCTGCAAGGCTACGAGAAAAGCCAGGAGTGGATTCCTGACAATATTATAGGCAAAAGCAGTCAAATTCAGGGCATTATTGAAAACCCTGCTCTCTGATTGGTTAAAATTCCGGGCATTATCCAATCAGTAATGCCCGGAATTTTAGCACCTTGCAAAGTGTAATTTTCAAACTGTTTATTTCCAGCCAATCAGCTTTCACAACAGCTGAGACAGGGCAGGGGATCGGTCAGGAAGTATCAGCCACCGGTTGACTCCTCCCCCTCCCGAGCTGACTGAGATTTTCTGAGCAGATTCAATTGAATTGGGGGGGGGAGGGGGGGAGAGAGAGTCTGCAAATAAGTAAGTGGCTGTCTGCAGTTTGTTTGTGGCTGCAGTTTGTGTGTCAGTAGCAGTGTTTATGGGTGTAGCAGCAGCAGCAGCAGCAATGTGTGTGTGCTGTGTGTGTGCTGTGTGTGTGTGTAGAGGTGTGTAGTGTGTGTAGAGGTGCTGTGTGTGTGTATAGAGCTCCAGTGCGTGTGTGTGTGTCCATGTAAGCAGCAGTGTTTATGGGTGTAGAATGTGTGTGTAGCAGCAGTTTGTGTGTATGTGTAGAGGTGCTGTGTTGAGTTTAGAGGTGCTGTGTTGAGTGTAGAGGTGCTGTGTATAGAGGTGCTGTGTATAGAGGTGTTGTGTGAAGAGGTGCTGTTTTGTGTATAGCGGTGTTGTGTTGTGTGTAGAGGTGCTGTGTATAGAGGTGCTGTATTGTGTGTGTAGGGGTGCTTTGTTGTGGAGGTGCTGTGTTGTGTGTACATTGGGGGAGTGTCTGCAAAGTTTAGTAAGTGGCTGCATTTTTTATTGTGGCTGCAGTGTGTGTGTGTTGTGTTGTGCTGTTGTATGTGTAGCAGCAGTTTGTGTGTGTGTATAGAGCTGCTGTGTGTGTGTGTGTCAGCAGCAGTGTTTATGGGTGTAGCATGTGTGTGTAGCAGCAGAGTTTGTGTGTAGAGCTGCTGTGTTGTGTGTGTGTGTGTGTGTGTGTGCGTGCGTGCGTGTGTGTGTGTGTGTGTGTAGAGGTGCTGCTCTGTGTGTGTGGGGTATGCTTGTGTGTGTAGAGCTGCTGTGTGTAGAGGTGCTGTGTTGTGTGTGTGTGTGTAGTAGCAGTTTGTGTGTATACATATACATATATATATATACAGTGCTTGACAAATCACCCAAAAATCTACTCGCCGAACCAAAAAATCTACTCGCCACCTAGTCCCGCCCCTAGTCCCACCCCCAACCCCGCCTCTAGTCCCGCCCCCAGCCACGCATTTTAAAAAAAGCCATAAATTAAATAAATTGAATAAATTCCTAGTAAGAACATTCGTTTTTGATATTAGTTTATTTATTGTATTACATTATACTACAATTAGTCCTTGGTGTGTGTGTGCGTGTATGTGTGTGTGTGTGTGTGTGTGTGTGTGTGTGTGTGTGTGTGTGTGTGTGTGTGTGTGTGTGTGTGTGTGTGTGTGTGTGTGTGTGTGTGTGTGTGTGTGTGTGTATAAATGTCAAATCTAGAAAAAAAAAGCCAGATGTGGATGACTAGTTTCCTGCACCCCTTAACTAGTGTCTGGATGCCCCCGCTTCACAATATTTAAAGCAGCAATCCCGTCTGGGATCTTACCTGATCCGCAGACCCTCAAAGTCCAGGTACCCTCATTCCCGCAATGTTATACATTGGAGGGGAGGTGTTCGTTACCTGTCTTCTGGGTTAGGGGGGGTTCGATGTCTTCCGTGTGAAGCTTGAGTCAGATCTGGAAGTAAGCAGTATAGGTTATTTCAGTGTAGTATAGGGCAGTTAAGATATCCAGATCCATAGTGTGAGAGTGTGTGGGGGAGAGAGCGAGAGTGTGTGGGGGAGAGAGAGAGAGTGTGGGAGAGAGTGAGAGTGAGTGAGAGAGAGTGAGAGTGAGTGAGAGAGAGTGAGAGTGAGTGAGAGAGAGTGAGAGAGAGAGAGAGAGTGGGAGAGAGAGAGAGTGGGAGAGAGAGAGAGTGGGAGAGAGAGAGAGTGGGAGAGAGAGAGTGGGAGAGAGAGAGAGTGGGAGAGAGAGAGAGTGGGAGAGAGAGAGTGGGAGAGAGTGGGAGAGAGAGAGAGTGGGAGAGAGAGAGTGGGAGAGAGAGAGAGTGGGAGAGAGAGAGAGTGGGAGAGAGAGAGTGGGAGAGAGAGAGAGAGGGAGAGAGAGAGAGTGGGAGAGAGAGAGAGTGGGAGAGAGAGAGAGTGGGAGAGAGAGAGAGTGGGAGAGAGAGAGAGTGGGAGAGAGAGAGAGAGTGGGAGAGAGAGAGAGTGGGAGGGAGAGAGAGTGGGAGAGAGAGTGGGAGAGAGAGAGAGTGGGAGAGAGAGAGAGTGGGAGAGAGAGAGAGTGGGAGAGAGAGAGAGTGGGAGAGAGAGAGAGACAGAGAGAGAGTGGGAGAGACATAGAGAGAGTGGGAGAGACAGAGAGAGAGTGGGAGAGACAGAGAGAGAGAGTGGGAGAGACAGAGAGAGAGTGGGAGAGACAGAAAGAGAGTGGGAGAGACAGAGAGAGAGAGTGGGAGAGACAGAGAGTGGGAGAGACAGAGAGAGAGAGAGTGGGAGAGACAGAGAGAGAGAGTGGGAGAGACAGAGAGAGAGAGAGTGGGAGAGAGAGAGTGGGAGAGAGAGAGTGGGAGAGAGAGTGGGAGAGAGAGTGGGAGAGAGAGAGACAGAGAGAGAGACAGAGACAGAGAGAGACAGATAGAGACAGATAAAGAGACGTCAAGGCGCCGTGACGTTGACGCTGCTCCGCGCTGATTGGATGTTTTCAGCCGACAGTGCTCTGAAAAACAGCTTGGCTGTTGGCTGAAAACTCCAGCGCCTCAGCACGCCTGCGGACGCTCGCGTGAGCCCCCTCATTGAGTATGCAGGGGCTCAGCGCGGAGCGTCCGCACGGCTCAGCGCGGCCTGTCCTTCTATGGACTCCGCCAGAGAGACAGATAGAGAGAGACAGAGAGAGACAGACAGAGAGAGACAGACAGAGAGAGACAGACAGAGAGAGACAGACAGAGAGAGACAGACAGAGAGAGACAGACAGAGAGAGACAGACAGAGAGAGACAGACAGACAGACAGATAGAGAGAGACACACAGAAAAAGAGAGACACACAGAAAAAGAGAGACACACAAAAATGAGAGACACAAAAATGAGAGACACACAAAAATGAGAGACACACAAAAATGAGAGACAAAAAAAGAGAGACACAGAACACACACAGAGAGAATGAGAGACAAAGACAGAGAGAGGGCGAGGGCGACACAGGGAGAGGGCGACAGGGAGAAGGCGAGGGCGACACAGGGAGAGGGTGACACTCACAGACACACACTCACTCAGACACTCACAGACACGCAGACACTCACGCAGAGACACACTCACACAGAAGACTCACAGACACACACTCAGAGACACTCACTCACACACACACAGACACACACACACACACACACACACACAGACACACACACACAGACAGGCACACAGACACACAGACAGGCACACACACAGACACACAGACAGGCACACACACAGACACACACACAGACACACAGACAGGCACACACACAGACACACAGACAGGCACACAGACAGGCACACACACAGACACACAGGCACACTGACAGACACACAGGCACACTCACAGACACACAGGCACACTCACAGACACACAGGCACACTCACAGACACACAGGCACACTCACAGACACACAGGCACACTGACAGACACACAGGCACACTGACAGACACACAGGCACACTCACAGACACACAGGCACACTCACAGACACACAGGCACACTCACAGACACACAGGCACACTGACAGGCACACTCACAGACACACAGGCACACTCACAGACACACAGGCACACTCACAGACACACAGGCACACTGACAGACACACAGGCACACTGACAGACACACAGGCACACTGACAGACACACAGGCACACTGACAGACACACAGGCACACTAACAGACACACAAAGGAGACAGACAGAGCCCCTAGTGGTAGCACTCTATTCCAAAATGATATGGTGATTATTTAAAATAACTTTATTCTTGATATAACGTTAAAATATTGGGGTCTAAAACAAGGATTAAATATTCCAAGTGTGTGTGTCTCTATTGGATTGATGTGTCCAGAAGAGTGTACATAATTGGATTAATGTCCAGTGTTTGGGTAGTTCACTGGCCCTAGTGTTCCTCGTGTAGAGTGAATTGACTAGAGTTCTAGTGGATTGTCAGCAGTTTGAGCCACTCATGCAGTGCCCCAGTAGGATATACTAGTTGGTGCTCTTAAGTATGGGACCTATGCTGTGCTATTGCGTGATGGCAGCTAAAGCATATTAAAGTTGTTGTATAGAACAATTCTTGGTCTAAGTGCACCTATTGTATGTTCCCGTCACATCCCTATACATAGGTGGTGTGTTGAATAGGGTGTATGGTGCCTGGAACATGAACATCTACAGTGGTTGATGTCTGAGGTGTGCTTTTTACTAGTATTGATGAAATTTGTACTGGTGTATAATATGACACTGCTATAACTATGTTCTAGATAGATACCAAGTTAATAGCTAAGTACTGTACCTTTTGGGGTGTAATATCGGTCAGTTGAGAGACCTGTCCCCATTTGGCACAGTGCTATTGCATGTGTGGTTGTATTCTGGCACTCCAGGGGTTAATTGCTGGTTAGGTTTGCCTATTGCTAAAACGTATTGTACCCTATGAGCTGCTCGCTGTATCAGGGAATTAGCATTGTGGCTTCCTTGCCTAGTTAGGTAATGCAATGTTGTGCCAGATATATTTGTTGCCTTTACTGGTAGGTGACTATTGAGTCCATTGGGACCCTAATAGTCTTTTACTGTGCACTGGAGGCGCCACGCTGACTCTCTCAATATCACTGAGTCAGTGTATGTGAACGCGAGCACCTCCGCGTGCACGTGGTCACGTGCTTGCCGACGCGCGCGTTTCGCGAGTGCTTTTTCAAGGCTGAATAGTCAGCCTTGAAAAAGCACTCGCGAAACGCGCGCGTCGGCAAGCACGTGACCACGTGCACGCGGAGGTGCTCGCGTTCACATACACTGACTCAGTGATATTGAGAGAGTCAGCGTGGCGCCTCCAGTGCACAGTAAAAGACTATTAGGGTCCCAATGGACTCAATAGTCACCTACCAGTAAAGGCAACAAATATATCTGGCACAACATTGCATTACCTAACTAGGCAAGGAAGCCACAATGCTAATTCCCTGATACAGCGAGCAGCTCATAGGGTACAATACGTTTTAGCAATAGGCAAACCTAACCAGCAATTAACCCCTGGAGTGCCAGAATACAACCACACATGCAATAGCACTGTGCCAAATGGGGACAGGTCTCTCAACTGACCGATATTACACCCCAAAAGGTACAGTACTTAGCTATTAACTTGGTATCTATCTAGAACATAGTTATAGCAGTGTCATATTATACACCAGTACAAATTTCATCAATACTAGTAAAAAGCACACCTCAGACATCAACCACTGTAGATGTTCATGTACCAGGCACCATACACCCTATTCAACACACCACCTATGTATAGGGAGGTGACGGGAACATACAATAGGTGCACTTAGACCAAGAATTGTTCTATACAACAACTTTAATATGCTTTAGCTGCCATCACGCAATAGCACAGCATAGGTCCCATACTTAAGAGCACCAACTAGTATATCCTACTGGGGCACTGCATGAGTGGCTCAAACTGCTGACAATCCACTAGAACTCTAGTCAATTCACTCTACACGAGGAACACTAGGGCCAGTGAACTACCCAAACACTGGACATTAATCCAATTATGTACACTCTTCTGGACACATCAATCCAATAGAGACACACACACTTGGAATATTTAATCCTTGTTTTAGACCCCAATATTTTAACGTTATGTCAAGAATAAAGTTATTTTAAATAATCACCATATCATTTTGGAATAGAGTGCTACCACTAGGGGCTCTGTCTGTCTCCTTTGTGTATTTAGTTACATGCCCCTTGCAGCACCACTCCCTCTGTAATATATCCAAGCTGAAGCGGGGGCACACCATAAGTTTCACACTAACAGACACACAGGCACACTCACAGACACACAGGCACACTGACAGACACACAGGCACACTCACAGACACACAGGCACACAGGCACACTCACAGACACACAGGCACACTCACAGACACACAGGCACACTCACAGACACACAGGCACACTCACAGACACACAGGCACACTGACAGACACACAGGCACACTGACAGACACACAGGCACACTGACAGACACACAGGCACACTGACAGACACACAGGCACACTGACAGACACACAGGCACACTCACAGACACACAGGCACACTCACAGACACACAGGCACACTCACAGACACACAGGCACACTGACAGACACACACACACACACAGGCACTCTGACAGGCACACTCACAGACACACAGGCACACTCACAGACACACAGGCACACTCACAGACACACAGGCACACTCACAGACACACAGGCACACTGACAGACACACAGGCACACTGACAGACACACAGACACACAGGCACACTCACAGACACACAGGCACACTGACAGACACATAGGCACACTCACAGACACACAGGCACACAGCACACTCACAGACACACAGGCACACTCACAGACACACAGGCACACTCACAGACACACAGGCACACTCACAGACACACAGGCACACTCACAGACACACAGGCACACTGACAGACACACTGACAGACACACAGGCACACAGGCACACTCACAGACACACAGGCACACTCACAGACACACAGGCACACTCACAGACACACAGGCACACTGACAGACACACACACAGGCACACTGACAGGCACACTCACAGACACACAGGCACACTGACAGACACACAGGCACACTCACAGACACACAGGCACACTGACAGACACACAGGCACACTCACAGACACACAGGCACACAGGCACACTCACAGACACTCAGGCACACTGACAGACACACTGACAGACACACAGGCACACAGGCACACTCACAGACACACAGGCACACTCACAGACACACAGGCACACTGACAGACACACAGGCACACTGACAGACACACAGGCACACTGACAGACACACTGACAGACACACAGGCACACAGGCACACTCACAGACACACAGGCACACTCACAGACACACAGGCACACTCACAGACACACAGGCACACTGACAGACACACACACATAGGCACACTGACAGGCACACTCACAGACACACAGGCACACTGACAGACACACAGGCACACTCACAGACACACAGGCACACTGACAGACACACAGGCACACTCACAGACACACAGGCACATTCACAGACACACAGGCACACTCACAGACACACAGGCACACTCACACACTCACAGACACTCAGTCTGTCACTCACACACTCACCGGGTCACACGTGGCATCAGTGGGGTCTCCGCACGGCAGTGGGCCCTCTCCAAGACATGGGACACACAGCGCAGCGTGGGCCTCAGCAGCAGCAGCAGCAGCAGCAGCAGCAGGTCCCCCCAGGTCCCCCCCCCCCCCAGAAGCGGCCGACGCCGCAGCACGCTCCCCGGACACCCCCGGGCAGCATGCGAGGATCGGGGGCAGGTGATTAGGGGGAGATCATGGGCAGGAGGCGGACTGGCGCAGGAGGCGCGCACGGGGGAAGCTGGGTTGGCACTTCCCCCTCCGTCCCACGTGGGGAGCGGAGGGTGCGGGGGGGCTGGATCGCGCGCTTGTTTTGGGCTTCCCCCTCCGTCCCACGTGGGGAGCGGAGGGTGCGGGGGGGCTGGATCGCGCGCTTGTTTTGGGCTTCCCCCTCCGTCCCACGTGGGGAGCGGAGGGGGGAGGGTGTGGGGGCTGGATCGCGCGCGGCGCTTGTTTTGGGCTTCCCCCTCCGTCCCACGTGGGGAGCGGAGGGAGGGGCTGGGTTGCGCGCGGGGCTTGGTTTGGGCTTCCCCCTCCGTCCCAGGTGGGGAGCGGAGGGTGGGGGCTGGGTTGCGCGCGGGGCTTGGTTTGGGCTTCCCCCTCCGTCCCACGTGGGGAGTGGGGGGGGGGGAGGGATGCGGGAGATTCTGGGTTGCTGGGGGGAACAGGCAGCTCAAATGGCAGGACACTCTGCTTGCCCTGTGCACGCGCGCCGGGACCACAGGATTTGCCGCCATTTTTTTAAACTTTTTTTTTAACCCAATCAGGGAGGGGGGTTATTTATTTATTTATTTAAAAAAAAAAAAAAAAAATTGGCACGAGCAGGGGAATTCATTGAGCTGCAGCACGGGTCGCCAGCTGCCTAAATCCACTCGCAATGGGCGACAGGTTATCATTATTTGTCGAGCACTGTATATTTATATATATTATATATATATTATGTTACATATATCTGTAAAAATATATGTAAAATATAGGTATGATTAAGCAATCTACAAAGAAATGGGAAAGGATATGCATGTAGCAATGTAAAACATCCGATCTGCAATTGACAACATCACTGCCAAATTAAAAACAAATCCAAATGAAAATAAAAACACATATCATCAGAGAATACAGCAAGCACCTATCCAAAGCAGTAAAGAGTAAATTGCTATAAAACTTACAATTGAACAATGTGTACATGAAGCAAATAATATTTCCATCATGTACACAATTGCAATCAATGGTCCAAAACAAATACACGATTGAAAGTAAACATTCTATATAAACAAAGCAAGTCGACAATAATACATTACCAACACACAATTAATGCCATCCGAAAAACATTACAAGCAAATCTAAACAAAAAACACTGTTCAGGATTGCTATGCAAACACAAAACCATTGCAAAAACAAATTTATTTCTAACTAACACGATCGTACACAATCTAAATGCACCAAATAAGCCACATTAAACCATTAAGGCAGGGTCCCAACATATACCCATGCAATCATCATCCAGTTAAATGAGAAAAGTATATCTACATAACATTTCACACACACAATAGTAAGCAAACAGGGAAAAGAGTTGTATAATACATGACCAAATGCAATAAACATTTTAAAAACAACCCGTTAATAAACATGTGTTTATATAGCTCCAGAGGGATATATATACATACATGGCTATGAATTGAACATTAAAAAAAATCATCTGACTTTTGAGAAAAAACACAAAAAAAAAACCCCCATTTCGCCGCTCAGCACCAGCTTCTTGCCAACTTTTGTTGGCGGAGCGATTTGGAGAAAATCTCTCCATTTTATAGCCCCGATCAGCGCCGAGATGCTGATCGGGGCTACTAGAATACGGCGGATTTTAAAACTGGAGAAATATTGCTTCTCGCCACCCATCTGGCGAGTTTTTTTTAAAGAAACCAAAAATCGGCGGATTTTAATCATATGGCCAGTTCCTCGCCATTTCAGGATTTGCTATGGGCATATTTTGCAAATACATGGCGTGATAGGGCTTCTCGCAGCTCTCTGCATAGGCCCCACTGTTATTAGAGTACAAAAATGATGCTGCTATTCCTATTTTACTGTTCTTCAAGAATAAATTGGCATAAAAAAATTGTAAATTAAAAATAGTGTTAATGTTAACATAATAAGGTCTGATTCACAAGCTTGGTTATATCAGGGCAAATAATGTGATGTGACCTAATACAGGAACGGATGGTATTTCTCCTTTTTCACTAATGTAATTATATGTAAAAATAACATCCATAACTGAGCTTATTATCATAGACTTAATGTCAGGTTATTTCTGCATTAACTCTGATTCTCAGACATATTTCTGAGTCTGGATTGGAGAAATGCTAGATATTGTTATGACAAATAATGTGATGTTGATTCCTGGGATTAACCTTAATGGAATTTAGTAAATATGGGATCAATATCTTTTAGGCTATAATGTGCTTATTTGCATATCGTTTAAATAACAGCCCCTATTGATAACACAATGCTATTTATGTGAGTAAATCCTGGTGTATGTTATGTTATTTGTTCTAGTGAATACAGTGTTACCACTAAAGTGAAGTTATCTTACAAATGTAGCTCCCATCATTCTAAATTACAAACGTTATTGTGCGAGTTCACTACAAACACATTAGTCAAATTTACAAAATACAAAGAAATGGAATTGTTGCTTAACCAATCACACTTTTTCCAAAATTACCCAATTGGGGGAGTTTTGATGCAAACACGTTAAGAATAGCGGGCACTAAATTTGTACAGTAGGTTGCCGTCACGTTAAATAGCCTAATAGAGCATAGTGAATTCCCTCTAATAAGGTGTGGTCTTGTGGTGTGAGATTTTTTGGAAATTGAAGAACTTGGTTAAATACACGTGTGACCTTGGACAGTTACTTCTTCCTTTGCTTCAGATACCAAAAAAAGGTTGGCAAATTTGGGGCTGCAATTATTCACTCTGGGGGTCATGCAGTAAGTGGCGGAAAATTGCATTCGCCAGGGGTTTGATTTCGCCATGTTTTTATTGTGTTGCCCTCGCTGTATGCAGGAAGGGCCGAATCCCTGGCAAATCACAGCGAGAGCAACATTGCCAAACATGGCAAGTAACCGGTGGCGAGACAGTCTGCCTGGCGAGAAGTTGCCGAGAAGCCGTCCCCTGCCGAGATGTGTCTGCAGCAGACAAAGATCCGCTGCTCTCTCGGCACAAACATTGGCAACATTAAAATGATTTTAAATACAATTTTATTCATAGTGTACATGTGCAGGTGGTCTCCGGAGCTGAATCGCATTGGTTTTAGGTCCGGGGACCCCCTGCTTCCCGAGATACAGGCCCCGTTATGAGGTGCCAGTATCCCTCTGCATTTAAATGTCCTGATCACGTGACCGCATAATGTAAACAATGCAGCGGGATACCGGCACCCCATATAGGGGCCTGTATCTCGGGAAGCAGGGGGTTCCCGGACCTAAAATCAAAGCGGTTCAGCTCCGGAGACCCTCTGCACATCTACACTATGAATAAAACACCCATATCAATAAACAATAATTCCTTACCTTTGCGGCTATCTGCTATGGTAAGGAAGCAGCATTAATGTATTTTTAATAATAGTTTACTGTGAGCAGGTGGTCCCCTGAGCTGAACCGCATTGATTTGTGGATCAGGGACCCCCTGCTTCCCGAGTTGCAGGCCCCGGTATGTGTCATCGAGTGCCAGTGTCGCCGCCATCTTTATAGCGTCCCATACGCGTCCTGCCCGCTCTAAAGATGGCGGCGACACTGTCACCGATGCCCCAAACCAGGGCCTGTAACTCGGGAAGCAGGGGGTACCTGAGCCACAAATCAATGCGGTTCTGCTCAGGAGACCCCCTGCTCCCGCACAATATTATTAAAATACATTAATGCTGCTTCATTACCATAGCGGATATCCGCTAAGGCAATGAAGGGGTTAAGGCATAATAGCATGTTTATTGGGGACAATTTCCCCCAATAAACAATGCAATAAACAACATACACCCCTTGTGCGCCCAACAACCCCTATACTCACAGTACATACATTAAATATTTGGGATGCACAGCAATGATACTATAGGCCGGCGGTGGCCCTCAGGTGTTCCCCGCAGGCCTGCAGTACCAATTCTGTGCCCCCCCCCCAAAAAAATAAACAACACAAATACTTTTCAATAAATACACTCCTCCCTAACACATACAGTACAGTAATGTGCAAAATAACTATTTTCCAGATATGGATAATAGATTATTTGCCCATTATGAAACATATAAAACATGCATAAATAAAAACATGAAATCTTAATCTGAAAATCACCACATTGCATTTTACAATGAAAGCAGCAGCTAGGCAAATGTATATCAATTGTCACACAATTGCATTGAGTGTGTACATGATGCAATTAATCTGTGCATCATGTAACACTATGCAAAATCAATTTCACAAGAAAATACACTATGCCAGCCACTATATTGCCACTATACCATGCAATGCCAGCCACAAAATCAAATAGAAACTAAGCAAGTAAACATAAATACATTTACCATCAATCAATCAATTTCCTAAATCAATTATAATACAATCCATATCAATTATACAATTGACTATTCAATTCCTAAATACAAACCATATAATTATACTTCAAAGTAACCACCATCATACAAATGGAACTACAAGAAATAATTAAAAAAGCAAGACCCTGAAATATACTCCTGCAAAGAGCAATAAAAATGACATTGAACTAAAAATAAATTAAATTAAACACACAACAATGTAGAAATAAAGCAGCTAAATGCATTTGAAATGCATTGCTTCGAGAGCTTCAGGTTCAGCTGGATTTCGGAGAGTGGGCATCTAATGGTAAGTAAACAAAAGAAAAGTTTATTATTTGAACTTTTACAGATTTTTTGGATTGTTTATTCATGTGTTTTTTTTTTTTTTACCAATTAATGCCCCTGAATTGATAATTGATCTATGTCCCTATGGATATACATACATTCATGGACAGGGAATGGGTGTATCATATGGGATTTTTGTGATGGAAATGCATTGTTTTGTATGCTCTTTTATTGCCCATGTATGTTATGTTTATATATGGATTGACATACAGGGATAATAAATGATTGATTTGCTAATGTTGATGTTTTTTGCATGTATTTCAAATGCATTTAGCTGCTTTATTTCTACATTGTTGTGTGTGTAATTTAATTTATTTTTAGTTCAATGTCATTTTTATTGCTCTTTGCAGGAGTATATTTCATGGTCTTGCTTTTGAATAATGGCTTATTTCTGGTAGTTACATTTGTATGATGGTGGTTACTTTGAAGTATAATTATTTGTTCATTGGTTTGTATTTAGGAATTGAATAGTCAATTGTATAATTTATTTGGATTGCATTGTAATTGATTTAGGAAATTGATTGATTGATGGTAAATGTATTTATGTTTACTTGCTTAGTTTCTATTTGATTTTGTGGCTTGCATTGTATGTTTAGAGCAGGGGTGGGGAACATCCGGCCCGCGGGCCGTGTAAGGCCCGCGAAATCATTTGGTCCAGCCCCCGGGAAGCAAGCCTGCAAGAATGGTTTAAAAAAAAAAAAAAAAAATTAAACTCCCCCTTTCCTGATTGGCTGCCAGTGCTTTCACTCTGCCAAGATTTTTTTTTGCCCCGCCTCTTCCTACAGCACTGCTCCCCTCCCTTTTCTCCTCAAGTAATGCCGGGCTCCTTAGGCTCCGCCCCTCTGTCCCTCCCTATAGGCTCCGCGGGCCTGCCAGTCTCTCAGCTGCACTGGCTACCTATGCAGCTCCAGCAGCCCATCCACGGGCCCCAGGTAACCCACATGCCCCCTTACACCTCCCCCCAGACACCTTACCCACCCCAAGGGGGGAGAGGCCTTATTTTTGTGTGTGTTTGCAGAGGTGGGCTTATTGTGTGTGTGTGTGTCACTGTGTGTGTGTCTGTCTCTGTCACTGTGTGTGTGTCAATGTCACTGTGTGTGTGTGTGTGTTTGTGTTTGTGTCTGTGTCTGGCACTGTCACTGTGTGTGTCTTGCACTGTCACTGTGTGTGTCTGGCTCTGTCACTGTGTGTGTGTGTCAATGTCACTGTGTGTGTGTGTGTGTGTGTGTGTGTGTGTGTGTGTGTGTGTGTGTGTGTGTGTGTG